>NW_027466519.1:7107500-7175000 GCF_050575085.1 Anarhichas minor | reverse complement strand
ACATTAATGGACCGACAGACAGTGAAGCTCTCCATTTCATCATTGTGATTCATTTGATGACTTCGTTTAACTCCTTGTCACCATTACACAAGGCACGTTGTGATTATATAACACAGATTATGAATGTATGACCCAATATAGCTGTTTATAGGCTTTGATCTATCTTCCATGAACACGGATGCAAAAGGTCAATTGAAAAAGTGGTGAAGCAGGTTCTGTTATTGGAGCAGGAGAGACTTCATCTGGTTTGTAAATGCAGAACGACCACTTTGAAGCGCCTGGAGGAGACAGAACTACAGCGCAATAACTAATCTAGTACGAGCAGTTGTTGTAGTAACGTTAGGAGTAGTAGTTGTAGTTGTAAAAGTTATGCTGCAGCAACGTGCCATGAAATGGTCAAAGTAAAGTATGGTATAAAAAACGACATAAAAAGTCATAGTATAGTATCACATCTGTGTGTGTGTGTAACATGTTCATTAGTTGTATTGGTGTTAGTATTGATTCACACCCTGTGATGTAATATATGATATAATGGAATATCAGTTCAGTCAGTGATTTGTGAATATCTTCTGTTATTACTACACAACGAAATATGACTTTTGTGCCATTTTTATGGCAGTTGATGCCATAATTTTCCTAATTTCCCTCATTTTAATCAACATACAATACAGTGACAGTTTGATGGATTTCTTCATGGCAGACTGTATATTATGACATTCTGTATGGTTATTCCTTTTTATGTGTTTTTATTTATTTATAGAATAGTATGCTACAAAAAGTAAGTAAATAAGTCATAAAACAAGTCAGAGTATAATCCCTCATGAAAGAATGTCATAAAAAATGTAGTAATAGCTATATTGTTACTTTACCTATACTCTTATATTGTTGTTATATTGTTTGTCTGTTTATTCATTCTATTGTGTTTATTGTGTATATCAAATAGCCTGTATGTGCGAACGTACTTAAACCGTTTGTGGTTGTGATATTTAAGCAGGAGAGAATATATCCTCAGACTCATGAAGTCTGAGCAGTGACTCACAACATCACGCAGCAAGAGAAGCCTCCATAGCAACACACGAGTCCTTTAACTCTGAGCAGCTTAGTTATTTCAATACATTTCTTTGTTAAACTCTTCAAATTTAAAACCCTAATAAAATAAAAAATAAAATTCTGGCAGCCCAGCTTTTCCCGAAACAAGGAGAAGACGACAACATTGTGCATTACGGTGGTGAGTGATTTAGTTTGGAGTCAGTCTGAGATATCAATTAAGTTTGGAATGGTGTGTGAGATGGAAGAGCAATAAAAACATGTTTATTTTTGCATACTTTGTTACATATTAACAGGGAAAATGCATTCTACAATGACACACTGCTCTGCTGCATCAGCTTTATTGTTTTTGTACAAAGTTTCTTTGTCAATATGCTGAACTTTCTTTTTAAAACGTATTTGTGTGGAATTTTCACCTTTGACAACTTTGTATTTAAAAGCCTCGACGCTAAAGACTGAAGGACACAAGTCCAGATGACATGGGGGGATGTGTGTGTGTGTGTGTGTGTTGGGTGGGAGTGTGTGTCTGTGACCTTGACACTGACAGAGCTTTAGCCTTAGGCCTGTCCTTTAGCTGGGGCGAACACACACACACACACACACACACACACACACACACACACACACTTAAACACAGGTTCTCGCACAAACACATTAACACATGCACAGAAATACACACACACGTGCTGGAGATGCATAGATGACACACACACACGTGCATAAACAGGGACACAGATGAAATATGCACAGATATAGTCGGTTACATGCACACACACACGTACACACACACGTACACACACACACACTCGCTCACACACAGTTCCCAGTGTAGCCAGCAGGGCTGTGGCTCATTAATATTGCATTGATTGGACAGAGAGG
Source organism: Anarhichas minor (assembly GCF_050575085.1). NCBI lineage: Eukaryota > Metazoa > Chordata > Actinopteri > Perciformes > Anarhichadidae > Anarhichas > Anarhichas minor. The sequence goes on along the minus strand of NW_027466519.1, from coordinate 7,173,074 downwards.
AGCAGCCGACTGGAAGAACTATGTGTGTGTGTGTGTGTGTGTGTGTGTGTGTGTGTGTGTGTGTGTGTGTGTGTGTGTGCGTGTGTCGGGTTAGAGGAGACAGGATGGAGAGAGGAGGTGCGTGAGACAAACAGATGGGGGTTTGGGCCGAGGACTGACAAAATAGTCCCTGTACCAACTCAGGCCTGTGTTAAATGTCCTGCAGTTCACGCTGTAACTGATCTCATGTCAGAGAGAAGTTCGATTTAAGACTTTTTGATGCCACTCAATGAAATTCAAGGTTGAATATTTAATAGTTAATTAATTCATCTTAATAATAATTAATGTCATTTAAATGTTTTACAGTTTATATTGTATTTTTCAATAGCATGCACTATTTCTCATATCAGTATTGTGCATAATAACAGTATGTGATTGCTGTGATTTCACAGACTTCTGGATAATAGTATTAGTCATCGATGTTTAAGCCCCACAGCACACTTAACGGTCTTGCAGTCTTGACATTAAAGTCTGCAGAACAATTTGATTTGAGTTTTGCCTCCAGAGGACCAATAATAACTGATGAGGCCTTTATTAAACAACTACAGCGTCAATTTCATCTCTTACCCCATTTAGGAAATGAAAATAAACACTGACAAAAGAACAAAAGAATTATACAAACTGTTGATTTGTGCCAACTGGCCAAGTGTTATCTGTTACATCCGTTAGCTTCCAATTTATCGTCTCTTTGACTTCTCTTCTTATCTCTTAAAACGTATCAAAATGTACTCAAACTTACTTCCACACAGTATCCTAACAGGCAGCTCACAGCTCTGACAGCTGACTGTACATTAAGCTACATTCTCATTACAACCCTACTGCCACACAATATACAGATAACATGATATCGACAAGTGATACTTCTTTATTTCATGAAGGGAGAAGAGGAAGGAGGACAGAGAAAATGGAGTAAATGAGAGAAAGACCGAGGTGAGAAAGGGAGGTTGGAGTAAAGATGGAAGGGGGGATGGGAGAAAGGGAGCGACAGGAAGGAGAGGAAACGATTGATGGAGGAGGTAATGATATGAAAGACAAGTGAGGGGAAGGAAAGTATAAAAGACGAGGGAGGAAGGAAAGAAAGGATGAAAGGAGGGACAGAGCAAAGAAAAGAGGGGCAGAGAAGGGAAAGGATGGATGGATGGATGACGGAGGGAAGGGAGGTGAGAAGACAATTAAAACAGTCAACAGGCACTTTGGATTCCCCCGACTGCATATCATCATTACAGCACACATACACACACACACACAAACACAGTTTACAGGCGAAGTGAGACGAGCGGGCCAGACACGAAGCTCTTTGGTTGCCGCGGGAAACACTTCCTTGTTTGCCCTAACGCCCTCACTTCCTGTCCACTGAGACGTTTAGAGAGCTGTGTGTGCGTGGGTGGGTGTAGGTTTTTATGTTGCATGGCTAATTTTGACAGCATGGGAATGAGAGTGTAAGTAATGGTCCCGGCAGACTCTGGGTGTGTGTGTGTGTAGGTGTGTGTGTGTAGGTGTGTAGGTGTGTGTGTGTGTGTGTGTCCAGAGAGTTCCATCCATTAGTGATAATGGGGAAACGGAGCTGCTATTAGCTGTTAATGGACAAACACAACCACACTACAGGCTTCCATTCTCTCTTTCTCTCACACACACACACACACACACACACACACACACACACACACACACACACAGGACTGCTTCCACAGTTAAGTGAGAGCTCATTCAAGTCAGTAGAAAGATGAAAATGTGTTCCATCTTCACAATCTACTTATTGAGTGTTTGACTCACGAGACCCACAGAGCCATGGAGCCTAAACACGGCGGTCTAAACCGATGGTTCTCAACCTTCATTGTGTACCGCGCACTCCTTGATGAGCTGTCGTGCCTCAAGGGCCATCTCCGTGAGAAGAACTACAGGTTTCCCAAGATGCCCGTTTATGACTCTACAAGTACCGTACCTGTTACAAATCCACATTCAAGTCTCTTGCAGCTGACATTAGCATGCGTCGCACTTAACGACTCGTCAAATACCGACGCTTGGTCAGTTCCCGTTGGAGTCTAATGCCGACGCACCGCACTTTCACCTAACTCCAATGTAAAACCACGCGTGTCATCATTAGACGGTCAGAACAACTGATGTAGTATGAAGTGGGAGATCGTCCACCCATGAGGTGGATGGGTCAAACGAACACAGGACTTTCATCCAGGAGATATTAGTGAGCAATGACATTTCGTCACGTCAGCCGTTCGTTACGTGATTCATGTGACTCACTAGTCACATCGATAGCAACGTGAGTCATTGGTCCTCCAACCACGCACTTTCCTTAAACCTAACTTCCTGTGAAGTTCAACAGTAACACTAGAGGGGGACCCATAGACTGCATATTAGACGTGGACGTAGTCATCGTGATGTCTCTCATTGGTTTGTGTACTGCCGCTTTGAAGCCTTGAGTTCGGCGATATGGCCATCGCCATCTTTAAAGATATGGTCGTCGCTATGTTGGCTTTTTTGCAACCGATTAACGGATGTTACCGTATTTGGAATGTGGAGGAGTGACGTAGCAACGCAGTAAAAGGCTCTGGTAGCAGCAGAGACCTGTCAATCACAGTAAGCCCGCCCTCAAGCATACCCTGCTTTATGGTCTATTTGACTCTAAATGGACCATCATTTACTAAATGAACATCATGCTGTATTGAAGAAGACTTGAAACTAGAGATTGAGACCATAAACTCATGATTACAATGTTTACTGAGGTAATAAATCAAGAGAGAAGTAGAGTCATTTTCTCATAGACTTCTATATAACCAGAGGAGTCGCCCCCTGCTGGTCAGTAGAGAGGATGCAGGTTTTAATGTGGTTAGATAGCTGTCAGTGGACCTCTTTCTCTCTTCTGCCCCATATCTCCTGCCTTTATTCTCATCTCTGTTTCACTGCCGGTTTACCTCTTCTGCTCCATCCCTCTTCATCCCCCATGTTCTTCTATTCTCTTCCTTTTCCATCTCCTCCCTCTTTCTAATTTTCTACCTCCTTCCTCCTCTCTTCTCTGCTTTTTTCTCTCCATCGTGACATTTTTCCTCTTACAGCCCTTCCCTCACCCATCCACCCCTGCTATTTCCTCACTATCCCTCACAATTTCCCCCATTTTTCCTTTGTCCCCTCACCCCTGTTTGGTCCCTTCTTCTCTTCTTCTCCAACCTCTTCTATCCATTCCCATTACTCTCTCCCCCTTTACATCTTTGCTTCATCCCTTTCTTCCCTCTTTCTCCCTCCCTCACCTTTCTTCACCTTCTTCCCCTCCTACTTGTTGTATCTTCTCCCTTCTACCTGCATCCTCCTCTTCCTCTTGTGCACATCCATCCTCCATCCATCCATTTTCATCCTCTTTCCTCTTTACTTTCTCCACTCCTGCTTTTTGTCTTCCTCGACTTTCCTTCTTCCTCTTTTGCGCGACCTTTCTTCTTCCTCCCTCTTACCTTCCCTCTCTCCTCTCCTACTTTTCTCCCTATTTCCCCTCTTCCTTCTCGCTGATCTGCTGCTTTTACTTTCTCTCTTTCCATCTGTTTTCTCTCTTTCCTCTCTTCTCCTTCCTCTCCTTCCCCAACTTCAGAATTATCCTCCCTCTCTGCCCTTTTACCCCCTCTCCCTACTCCTCAGTCCCCCATATAATCTCTTCCTTCCCCTTTACTCCTCATTCCCCCCCCCCATTCTCTCCTCCTTTATCCTTTTTCCCACCCTATGTTCTCCCCCCCCCCCCTCCCCTCCCTCCCTCCTATTAAGGTCAGAATGGTGCTAAGTGTCTATCAGTGCTGATGAGGCTCAGGAGACTCCTTTGTTCTGAATGAGGGTGAAAATTTGAAACAGCCACAAGAGCAAATAGCACGACTCCCCCCTCTTCCTCACATCCATCCCCTCATCTCTCCATCCTTCATCCCGTCGTTGACCGATCAATCGCTCCTTCTCCCTAACAACTCTATTGATCAGATGCACTAACAACATCTTTCATTTATTAATTATGAGAGAAAGTCTTCCTGGGATTTCTCTCTCAGTTTGTTCTCCTGCCCCCCCCGCATCTATCGGCCCATCCCTCCATTTGAGGGCTCTGATATCTCACATTTTAAAGTGTTACATGTGACAGTTTTACTCACATTTTTTGTCGATGTTGACAAATGTCGATTATGAAATTTGTTATGTGTGAATGTGATATTTATTTGGTTGTGGTTCAGGCTTTTCTTGGCTTGAGTTAAAGATAAACCGAGTTTCTGTTTCTACACTTGACTTATTTCTGCTGTTCCCCTTCTTTCTTCTTCCTCATGCTCTTCTGACCTCTTTAATGTTTACGCTGGTCTGTGAGGAGTAGCGAGAGGAACATATGCATTTCTGTGCTGGGTTGTAGAAATGATGTTTTTATGCTACTCAATTTAAACAGCATACTTAAAGTCACCCAGATCTGCTTTTTTATATCCACACAATGAAGAAACGGTAATGTATGTATGCCTAGTCAAAAAATGTTAAACTGAACATATCAGTGAAATTTTCATTGACAATTAATTTCACATCCACTCCTGCAGCTCAGAAACCATGATCTTGCATTAACGTTAACCAAAGTGCTACTTGTTGAGAGTCAGGATGCGAACTCTGGCCTCCTATGTCAAAGTCCTTGACTTCGTATGCCCACAATCCACCTTCTCCACCTACCTCCAACTTCATTCTTCAAGTTCTTCTGCAAGTTCTCTCATGTTTATATTTGTTTTGTGATATCTATGAGGAATATTGGCAAATATACCACAAACCTGGAGATTTGGTTGTTGATGCTGCCAGGGTTGATATTTAGCTTTGAAGTGAAGGGAGTATGTTTGGTCATAGAGTTAATGTCCCTCAGTGTTGGGACAGCTGGCGAGATGGAGGCATTGAGATCTGTCTCCAGGCGACAAAGTCGAGGAGGAGAAAAGAAGACATGAGAAGTAAGTACCTTACAGAAAAGAACACTCTACTTTAAGGACAATGAAATGTTTATTGTTACTAATGCTGAGTGTTGTCCCGTCTGTTTCCTCCCCCCTGTTGTCTCCTCTGTGTTGTCTCCTCCATGTTGTCTCTACCTTGTTGTCTCTTCCTTGTTGTCCTCTCCTTGTTGTCTCCTCCGTGTTGTCCTCTCCATGTTGTTTCCTCCGTGTTGTCTCCTCCTCGTTGTCTCCTCAGTGTTGCATCCTCATTGTTGTCCTCTCCGTGTTGTCTTCTCATTGTTGTCCTCTCCGTGTTGCATCCTCATTGTTGTCCTCTCCATGTTGTTTCCTCCGTGTTGTCTCCTCCTCATTGTCTTCTCCTTGTTGCATCCTCATTGTTGTCCTCTCCGTGTTGTCTTCTCATTGTTGTCCTCTCCGTGTTGCATCCTCATTGTTGTCCTCTCCGTGTTGTTTCCTCCTTGTTGCGTCCTGCTTGTTGTCTTCTCCGTGTTGCATCCTCCATGTTGTCCTCTCTGTGTTGTCTCCTCCTTGTTGTCTCTTCCTTGTTGTCCTCTCCTTGTTGTCTCCTCCGTGTTGTCCTCTCCATGTTGTTTCCTCCGTGTTGTCTCCTCCTCGTTGTCTCCTCAGTGTTGTTGCCTCCTTGTTGTCCTCTCCATGTTGTTTCCTCCGTGTTGTCTCCTCCTCGTTGTCTCCTCCGTGTTGTTTCCTCCTCGTTGTCTTCTCCTTGTTGCATCCTCATTGCTGTCCTCTCCGTGTTGTCTTCTCATTGTTGTCCTCTCCGTGTTGCATCCTCATTGCTGTCCTCTCCGTGTTGTCTTCTCATTGTTGTCCTCTCCGTGTTGTTTCCTCCGTGTTGTCTCCTCCTCGTTGTCTTCTCCTTGTTGCATCCTCATTGTTGTCCTCTCCGTGTTGTCTTCTCATTGTTGTCCTCTCTGTGTTGTCTCCTCCTCGTTGTCTTCTCCTTGTTGCATCCTCATTGTTGTCCTCTCCGTGTTGTCTTCTCATTGTTGTCCTCTCTGTGTTGTCTCCTCCTTGTTGTCTCCTCCTTGTTGCGTCCTGCTTGTTGTCCTCTCTGTGTGGCATTCTCCTTGTTGTCTCCTCCTTGTTGCGTCCTCCTTGTTGTCCTCTACGTGTTGCGTCCTCCTCCAGTTTCCAGAGTCGGTGAGTCTTCATTGATTGGAGGAGCGAGCGCTGACAGACTGACAAATAGCCTTTTTATTAATGGCCTGTCTGTGCCTGGTAGCCAGAGATGGCAGAGAAGAACAATTCAATTCACTACAATATACTTTATGTCTCCCTGCAGGCCCATTTTCATTACAGGCATAAAAACACTGATTAAAGACAAAAAATAGACATTGCGCTCATAAACTCAGCCTGTACCACAGAGCAGTCTCTTCAGGTGTTCATAGTGTTTACAGGCTGTTTATGTAGCACGATGATTTGGATTTAAATTGACAGCAGTCAGATTTTTAGTACGAGGACTAACAGATTCGGGTAACATCGTCATGTTTTCCATCTTTCAGAGTGGCTAATATCAGCTACACTGTAGGGATGTCTTGTTTGGACAGCAGTAGACATGTGGATCAAATGTGCTTCATGGGCGATTGCAAGACTTTCTTACTGATTGCATGTGTTAATTGGCCTGTATGAGTGTGTGTGTGTGTGTGTTTGGTTAACCCACCGAATCTTGATTATTTTGTGCTAAACAGTTTCTTTGGTATAGATTTTACTTGGACATTATGTGACGGCCTCTGTGTAGTCTGTAAGCTTTACATATATGATGTGTTTTAGGCACTCCGATGGATGTACTGAGTGATGTGGAGTTCAGGCGTTTTTTGGTCTTGTGGAGAGAAATATTGGTGTAACATGGAAAAACGCAAAAAAAACACAAAACAAAAGTAATTGCAATTATAACTACGGGACCATGACTGCTTGGTACTATTTTATTATATTAAAGTGACTAAGTCAAGAAAATGGGATCTGTTTTTATAAAGTTATACTTTCACGAGGGTTATCATCAAAACGCACTTTTGCAGGGCTTCTGCACAACCTTTGCCAAGATGCACCATATTTTTTCTCGCAAGCCAATCACAGCAGACTGGGCTTTTTCTTGAGTGGGACTTAAAGAGACAGGCACTAACACGGAGCGTTTCAGACAGAGGGTGACTACAGGTATGTTCAGACACACAGTATGAGATAAACAAGTTCTTTGAACATTCAAGCATGTAAACATGTTCCAGTAGAAACCCAAAACACAAGGATCAACCTGAAAATGAGCACAATATGTCCCCTTTAATTAAACAACTGTCCTCTGTGTTTCTGCTGTGTCCTTTGATAGTAACACTATTTTTTGTAGTTTTTCCTCAAATACATGAGTATACATGTGTGTGGGTGTGGGATTCTTTTAGCTAGAATGGCGACGTATTGACTGTTTCAGATCGTTTTTCCTCCCAGAGAACTCATGTTTGCGCTCTCTCTCTCTCTCTCTGGTGTCCTCTGCCTCACCCGGCCCCCAGGGGTGCTGTCCCGCAATTGGTCGGTGACATGACAACCAATTAAGGACTAATTAATCAAGCTCCAGTTGATAGGTAATATCCTGAGACACTCGGAGTGAAACTCTGTGTGTGAGTGTGTGTGTGTGAGAGAGAGAGAATGAGTTCAATTGAGGGGGAGCGTAAAATAGATACGGCGAGAGTGAAAGTGAGAAAGAGAGAGAGAGAGGATTTGTTCCCCTCCAAACTAGAACGGGAATCAGTGTGTCCCCATCAATTTGTGGGAAATAATATCTTTAAGACAATGTGACAAATAAAGGCAGAATAAAATCCGCACCATTAAATCTGTAGCTCTGGTCCATCATGACATGTCACTGCTGTGGCATTGCTGTCATTTCAGTGACTTCCTTTGTCTCCTCAGTTCACAGTTCAGGTGTTTGTTCATTCTGTACCGGGGTTTTCTTCTGGTGGAGTGGAGGCTGTAAGATCAGTCAGATTCATATCCATAGACCTGCTCCACCAGCCGAGACGAGTCCATGGGCGTGTCGAGTGGCTGTGGCTACTTCAGACGAGAGGAGAGAGAGAGGGCCGGATGTTGTAGAGATGTTTTAATAAAGCAGAGATTACAGTTTAAAGGTAATACGACATCAGAGAGGTGGTGGATATCATGGACAGAGACGTACTGGGACTGAAATTCATAGAATTCTTTCGGCAGTGGACACACATCTCGTAGCATCCACTATGCAATGGTCAGAGTCAGTGGAAATAAATATCAAGAAAGACATCTTTTGGTGAGCAGGAGAGGAGGTGGATGACTTTCAACCACGACAACAGCGTTCAACACCGACGTTGACGAGTGTTTAAAGTTGTAAATCATCTTACAGAAAGAACAACTATTGCATTAAATATTTGTTCGATCAGATGGAAAGCGCAAAGCTACGTCCTGCGATCACAGCCTCAGCGTGGACTGGAAATGGCGCCGGCCAGTCAGTTATGCCAGTCTCTACTGTTTTGTTTGGGCAAAATAACACCCCAAAGAGAAAAGAGCTGTGATGAACATAATGTAAGTCTGTCAGATTCAAACACCTTCGCAAACCATCTCTGCACAAGCTTTTCCGCAGAAGTCTAAATGAGGCATAATGAAGTGAAACAAGAGCCGCGTGGCTCTCACTGCTGTGTGCTTTCTCTTGTAATAGATGGATGCAGCATAGGTACATACATACAGGTGAGCTGTACGTTGAATGTATACGGTAGTGCTGCGGTGCAAACACATGGAGCAGTAATCCGCCCTGCAGTGAAACTCTGTCAACCCTCTAAAAATAAATGTGATCACTGCAGGGTAGGATGGGGGTGGGGGGGGGGGCCGGGGCCGGGGCCCTCGGGCCGACCGAATGGAAGTATTGATGGGAGCAAAGGAAAGAGAAACACACACACACACACACATGCAGAAGCAGAGTGTTAGAGCCGCTGGCTAGAGGCCACAGCAAACCTATTGATCCATTGTTGTTTTCAGCCCATCTCTACACGCGCTGACACACACACACACACACACACACACACACACACACACACACACACACACACACACACACACACACACACACACACACACACACACACACACACAAACACAAGAGGCCAGCGATGCTATTATGGTGGGGTCTGTTTGTTTTGTTTGTGGTTTTTCTCTCCCATCCATGCCTCCATTTCATCCTTTCTAATACCTGCTTTCACGAGGACAGAACACACTGACTTGTAAAACAAAAACAAATGAAAAAAGAAACTCAAGACGGGGGGGCAAGCTGTTTGACTCTAAAACATATAATTCTACTCTTTATCAATATTGTCTGAGGCTTTACTGATGTTGGAACATGTCAGATGAGGTGGTGCACCTGGTGCATTGTAGCTCTTACAACAGGTGCGTTTTCTCGGTCAGTTCAACCCATCGTTAGTTTCTCCAGTGGGAGTTCACTGGTTAATTAGTCTGAAGCATCAGTATTGTTGCTATCGTTACCTGTAGTTGAAATGACGATTAAAAGACCCAAATTCATGATCCAAATGTATCATTAATGTGTAGTTCAATACTAGCATGTATTATTCAAGAGGTGTAACCCTCTGTGCATTGAGCCTCTGAGCCCATTCCCGAGATTAAAAATGAACTTTCACAATGAATGTTGACAGTATGTTTCCAGTGCTCCAATTTGCAATTTCCCAGACAATCAGAAAAACAGTATTTTCAGCGGCTGTGATCCACTAATGTGGATCTTGATTGGGCATTTAGCAGCTTTTGGCCAAATTGGCTTGTTCAGTGTTGAAGTACATGTGTATCAGCTTGTGGAAATCAATGTTGTTTTGTTGGTTCGATATTTGATCAGATACCGATTGACAGAATATCAAACAATTGATGCCAAAAAAAACCCACATTGACACAAACCACCACACTGGATGTGTGTATGAATGAGTGTGTGTGTGTGCTTGTGTTGCCCTCTCTCCTGCTGTGAAGTCAACCCTCATGCTCTATTTGCAATGATTCCATTGCCCAGTTCCCATGCCCCCTCTCTCTGATAGGGAATTAGATGGTTCTCACACACACACACACACACACACACACACACACACACACACACACACACACACACACACACACACACACACACACACAGATGGAAAATGCCCTGAGCAGGAGCTTGAGCAGACAGGAGGATCAGAGCCTAATACAGTGAAGGCAACACTCTGCTTCCACGTGACTGACAGCCCAAACGCCTTCCAACAGCTGTAGAGCCGTTCCACCGGCTCACTTTCCTCGCGCTGCAACTGGATTCTCGCGGGATCACAAGATCTCATGAAAATCCATCTTGTCACGCTTTAAGTAATTCGTTGTACGGACCAATCAGCATCCTGTGAGGAGCTACTGACAGGCTATGTGGCGAGGTTTAGGTGTTTGTAACGACATGGAAAGGCAACTCTTCGTTCAAAACAACAATTTAAGACGGAGGGGTGGCGCTGGGGCTAATAGTGTAGAAGGATCTACAGAGATAAAAGATAAAGGATACACGGAAGCTAGTTTAGGAGCTAAATCTGTCAAGACGGACAAGCTGAGCACATCTGCAAGCCAAGCGAGCGGAGAGGCCTTCCGAACACGAAAAAGGCAGGAAATTACCAGGGCCCGTCATCATGGTGTGCACGGGGGCCCGTCGTTACTACCCTACGCCACTGAATGGCGGCTCCTAAAGAGGTTAGCGTAGATGCTGCAATAGAATCTGTTATATCAGTGGAGAGTATGTCTTCATCGAAAGAAGAGCAAAGAATGGCACTGAAGGCTTTTCTCGATGGAAAAGACGTGGAGAAACTGGCTTCCCTACCAGTTTGATTGACACATAGTTCGACCAATCACCTGCCAAGTATTGCTTTTGAACGTGCCTGCCCTTTTCCAAACGGTTTCCCATGACGGCTTCACAGTTCGCTCTGTGTAACAAACTGTATGGCCGCCGGGTTAGCAGCTCATGCTGTTGTACAGGAAACAGTGGTTGCTAGTCAGCTGTTAGCTAATATTAGCCTACAGTACAGTATAATAAGGGAAACTGTGAGATTAGATTATTATTCATTATTTGGTTTCAAGTAAACAAGATATCCTGTTTGTAGTCTAATGTCTGCCTGAAGCCATGTGGATGAAGCCAAACCGATACCATACCCAAATCCAATAGAACTTTTTTAAAGGCTGGAAGAGACAGAAAGATAAATGTAAAGACAGACGGACAGGAAACTGGTTTCGTTGACAGTGAGTCTGTGAGCGGGCGACAGCGTCATTCACTCCATTCATCGATCTAAATCACATATGACTGATTCTATTTGTCTTTCTTTTTCTCTCCATCGCAACTCTCCTCCACCTGTTTCTTTCTTCATCTTTTACAAACTCTGATTGGCCCTCCTCATCCATCCCTTTCTCTCTCTGTCACACACACACACACACACACACACACACACACACACACACACACACACACACACACACACACACACACACACACACACACACACACACACACACACTTACTTTCACATGGCCTCTGGTCTGTTCTCTACTCACAGGCCAATCAATTGACACCATGTTGAGCTCTATACAGGCAGAGCTACTATGGATCCAAGGCCTAATTGCGTGGCTGCACGGCAAACTGGTACGTGTATATCTGTGTGTGTGTGTGTCTCTTAGTGCTTATTTTGGCACCTGATTTTGCTAGCCGAGCGAGGTTAGTGGAACAGTCACAGTGTCCATGTGACTCTGCTCCTCAGTGAATCCAGCTCTCATTCCCAAACTCCGTTTGAACAGAACCTCTAACCCTCTGTTGTTCCTGCTCACCTAGCACAGCTACCTATTCTTGTGAAGAGCAGCAAATCATTCAAACCACTAAAATTCTGTTCATTTTCTGGGCTTAGCTCAAGAGGTGCTAAAGCTAAATCGTTCTATATAGTACAGTAGTGATATTTCTTTTGCAAACATCCCGAGGAAGATTTTGATGGTCGACATTAATCCTATACATAAACTCAATCATTTCCATAGTGTCACAAAATAGCCAACTGTAACTAAAGTTAACATTACATTCACAAGACTATGTTGCATTAGCTCACCTTTTCATGTCAATGTGCTGCATGCTCCAACTGTTTTGTGGTCACTTTCTGTTTAGTCTCAGTGGATTGGGGGGACTTTCACCCAGGAGACCGCTGTTTGAGTCCCAAAAGGATACGTTGACTTTACTCAAGTCCACTAAGGGAGGTTGTTAATCATTCACGTTGGTAAGTCACGTTGTTACGTCACGTTGGTAAGTCACGTTGGTAAGTCACGTTGGTAAGTCACGTTGGTAAGTCACGTTGTTACGTCACGTTGGTAAGTCACGTTGGTAAGTGACGTTGGTAAATGACGTTGGTACGTCACGTTGGTACGTCACGTTGGTAAGTCACGTTGGTAAGTCACGTTGGTAAGTCACGTTGGTAAGTCACGTTGGTAAGTCACGTTGTCACGTTGGTACGTCACGTTGGTACGTCACGTTGGTAAGTCACGTTGGTAAGTCACGTTGGTAAGTCACGTTGGTACGTCACGTTGGTACGTCACGTTGGTACGCCAGGTTGGTACGTCACGTTGGTAAGTCACGTTGGTAAGTCACGTTGGTAAGTCACGTTGGAAAGTCACGTTGGTACGCCAGGTTGGTACGCCAGGTTGGTAAGTCACGTTGGTAAATGTTCAAATCAAAATACAAGAGGAAAGGTCTCAGACACCAATACCAACTTTCATATGTCTTGTTTCTCTACCTCTATGTGATGCCAGTCTTGCAGTTAAAAAAAAAGTTAACTGTTACGAATGTGTTAAAGTTAAGTTTAAATGTTGCAGCTGTTGGCACAGTTCAAGCATCGGGATGAACTCCTGTAATGAGTTTTGGTCTGCACACAGAAATGGACTGTTTGTCCAAAAGCAAGGTGACCTTCAGCATTCGACAGAGTGGGACACATGATGATGATGTCACGGTGATGTCATCTGTCAGGAACGTAATTGTCGGGGTGACGTTTTTAATAACTGCAGCTCATCTCGGATGTCGCCTGCTCTGGCCTGACCCACAATCTTTTACAGGGAGAGAGAGAGAGAGAGAGAGAGAGACTGGCCTGGAGAGAAATAAGGGGGGGGGGGGGGGGGGGGCAGGTCCAGAGAGAGACAGACACAGTGAAAGACACACAGGTACAGAGAGAGACAGACACAGTGAAAGACACACAGGTACAGAGGTGTGGAAACAATCAGACAAACAAACATAGAAACAATATGACACAGAGTGACAGAAACGACACCTTTTCTAAGTTTATAAATTGCAACTAAAGGCTTTATTAGTGACTAATGCATAATTAAATATAATTAAATCACAGATCAGTTATCAGTTATTATAAGAACTTTTGCCAAAAGTACAACCAGACAAAATCCACTCGTCGTACTAATCGACCACTTTACTGTCGGGAAAACATTTACTTCAGCAGAGTAGATTAACGAATGAATGCCTTTGATGGCTTATTAGAAGTGAGAAACCAAAATTAGTTCTGAGTGGCTTTTAACCAATCCACAAAGCATTATTAAGTACAGTGTATAAACAGAGTCTGGTCACAGTCTCTCCCCCGCTCTGCTTTCTTTACGTGCTGGTTCTATTTTGGTCCGAGCAGCTCTAGTCGAGCCTGAAATGCGTTGGTAAATGGTTATAAATGCCTTTATTTATTGGCAATTGACTGAAAATGAAAATGTAATGACACATTTCTTTTTTTTTGCTGACTGTGCCTACACATAAACACAGTGTTTTAAAAGCTCAAGGGAGCGAGACGGCCCATTCAATCCACTGAGTCTTGCCTGGTCTCCGAAAAATGACGTCCCGAGACAATGAGGGAAAAGGTATTTTCTTCAGCATTACGTTGTCTTATTTCAACGCTACGTTTTACGCACGGAACTTCAGTTATGTAAGCCAAACCATGATCTTTTAATGGCTTTCTTTCTTAAACTGTGTAGTTGTGTTCCCTGTTTGTTTGTTTTGTTTCAATTCACAACATTTACCACGCATATACCACATCATTGAGATTGCAGTTGTATGGGAACGTTATTTTACCTGATTGGGACGCTCACTGTGTTTTAATGCAGCCAAATTTACCATGTAATTGTCTTTATTTACATCTTTATTTGTCTCTGTTGTCAGACAGCTGGACGAGTATGCCATTTGATCCCAGCTCATGCATACTATGTAGATCAGCAGTCATTACAAAAGCTGCTGAGCTGCAGATTAAATCATTATTTTACATCACAACAATGTCAGACAAGTGAAACAAAAATTCAGGATTATGACAGCAGTGAGATCCACTGTACTAACATTCAAAATGAGTGATGACAGAGAGGGTTAGCAGCAAGACGGGGCTGTCATATTCAAGCATTGCTAGAAGACGTTACCACGTCTAAATGACCGACAACGTGAATTTATGCGAGAAAGACAGACAGAAAGATACAGGGACAGTATGGGACAGGTAGAGACAGGAAATAATGACAAGGCAGGCCAGTAAGGAAAACAGGAGAGACAGGTAGAGACGGACACAGTATCAGACGGAGAGAGTCTCCTCATTTATCTGTCTTTCGTCTCCCTCCCCACCAGATCAGCGAAAGGACGAGACACAAACTTATGATTTGCCCTCTCCATCGAGGCTCCATAACTCACCCCACGCCTGCCGCTCGCTGTCACTGCGCGAAGACATGAGCCGGTTTCGGGGTGAAATACGACCGGCCGTGCCGTCCCCGCGGCCCTCTCCAAAACAACGTTAGGCTGGAAAAATGGCAGGAGGCGGCTCGGGGTTAATAGAGCGATCCTCCTCTTTTAATTGAAAAAGTTAAACGAGGCGACGGGGGCGAGGATGTTATTACGGGGAATGAGACGGGAGCGGAGAGATGAATGGCGGCCTCCGATGTTGGGTTAATGAGGACACAGGGGAGCATGTAGCACACTGGACGTGAGGGTCAAACCTGTGTTTGTGTGTGTGTGTGTGTGTGTATGTGTGTGTGTAGGTGTTGAAAATCAGCCTTCTCAAGGATAAAGCTGGGTTTTAAGGCGTTTGGTCAACAGAGAGTTTTCATCTGCTCGCAGGAGTTGATGTAAGTTAAATAATACTGTCATTGTATACTTTTGTATGCGTACAAGACATCTACTTATTGTATAGTGTCCTGTGCCAACAGGCCGGTGAAGGATGGGCCCAGATGGGCCCCTTCACACCTGTCTCGTTTGGTCCGGACTTTCTGACTCTTCAGTTTGATCCGAACCAAAATTAGTATGGTGGTCATGGTCTGGATCAAATCTATCTGTGGTCCTAGTTTTTTGTTTATGTTTTTTGTCTTCATGGTTCACACTTCCGGACCAATATCCGGACAATCTGCAACGACATGAATCAGCTCATTCATTTGTCCTTCTAAACTGCGATAGAAGGCTGCTCGGTGAATTCATCCGGCTGTAGTGGTTCACTTTCACACTGTGATCTGTACGCTTTAGCTTCTCTCCGTATCTTTTGAACCTGTTTTCACTGCTGAGTGAGTTTAACGTCCTGGATATATCCTTCAAACGCATATTGTAGATGCTTCTTTGATAAAATATATGCAGGAAATGCAGTTAGTGACAGTGTGGGCTC
This sequence comes from Anarhichas minor, assembly GCF_050575085.1. NCBI lineage: Eukaryota > Metazoa > Chordata > Actinopteri > Perciformes > Anarhichadidae > Anarhichas > Anarhichas minor. The sequence goes on along the minus strand of NW_027466519.1, from coordinate 7,157,413 downwards.
CGTGGTAACGTAGCTCTGACAGCTTGAGGGAGTAGCAGTTGGGGGTGGGGCTAAGCGAATGGTCAATTGACAAAACGCCAACGTCGGACTCATGCCAGTCTACAAACCAATCAATGGCAAGTATAGGGAGACGCAGCTCATGTAGGTGATGAGGACAGGACGGAAACTAACTGAATCAAATATAGACAATGTAAAAAAAAAATCTGTTTGAACTTCAATCGTTAATACTTTGGAATAACAAAGTAATTAACTTTCACAAAGAGAAAGCAGCATTGAGTCATTCTTTGTCTTGGAAATAGTCGTTTGCTAAAAACAGGTCCCCCTACTAGCTGTTTTTGGGCTGTGCACGGAAGTGGATGGAGCTTGTTCAGTTGCTGTGGAGTCAATTCACTGACCGCTGATGAAGCCCGTGAGATGTGGCTGAACGCTCTGTCGTTTTTAAACAAACAGTGGACCTTTTGGAATTCACCACTGTCTTTTTCTATTGACACGACTGTTTTCATCCCATTGTGAGAATTCTTGAGGGCATTCACGTCAAACTAAAAAAAAATAGGAACAGGGAATATAGTGCACTATGTGGTGAATAGGAAAGGATTTTAGAAGAAATGTCTGTATTCTTCAAATCTTCTTCTCATAAGGGCTTTGCACTCACTACGTCCATTGTAGAAAATCAGGAAATGGGGCAATCGTCCTAAAGTTTTCAAAATAAACTTAAATTTTACACAAGATATTTCCAACGCTTGTCTGTGATCCCAAACAGAAATAAACACAGAAATTAGGATTAACTGTTGTTGTTAAGTTAAGTTGCAGAACAGTCTTACAAGTCTTACAAATCTTACATGAAGGGCGATAATGTAAACATGTAAGGGATTAATAAGTAATTTGAGAGTCTGATTTAGTAGAATAAGGGAACATATGAACTAATTTAATGGTATATTACGTTATTGAGGGAGTTGTCCTCTGTACAATTAGCAGACAAATGTTTCCATAAATCAGATGTACTAATATTAAATGTGTTCTCCACCGATGAGTAAAAAAAAAAAATCCCTGAATTCTTGAGCTCTCACAGATGGCGAAAACAGATTAATCACCCCATTGCCACAAAATGAGACAAATCAAGCGTTTCTTTTTTCTGTTTAATATCTGAAACTGATCCAACTCGCCCCTCCTTTAGGCCCCGTCAGCTCTCACAGCAGCCCTGCCCCCTTTACATGCCATCATTTATTGATGGTAAGAGGTCTGCATAAAGCATTAGCCGTGTTTGTGATAAACCATTAGTGATGTATTTCATTTCTCAGTAGGAAACGGAGGAGCGTTGGGGGCCGTTAATATCCGTTAATGTTAAGAGGCGGCGGAAGGGGAAAGAGGTTCCTCCCTCTGAGGTGATTAGACCCGTCCATTTAGTTAGAGGACACACACACTCACACACACACACACACTTTTTCATCCACTGCGCTGTGGACATACTGAATATACACAAATGTGAACATGCTAACACACCTATGTATACTTGCGTGTATGATTTAGTCTTTATATTGCACATGAACACACACAAACACTCTTTTCTCAGTAAGTGGAAAGTAACTACATACAAAAGTAAGTACTTCAGTAATTGCATTTACTCAAGTACTGTACTATAATTTTGAGGTACTTAACAACTGCCGCAAAACTGTGTTTCATATTACTCAAACAGAAACAGTCCACTAATAACCACGTAAACTTACAACGTAGTTACGACGGGCCCCAGTGCACACTAGTTACTATGTTTTTTTAACCAGTGGATACAGATTTCGATGATTGCATCTCTACACAAGGTGCATTCCAGAGTTTAGGAGCCCTGACAGGAGAAGCCTGACCTACTCCAGTCACAAAACCAGTTGATCTTAGATCACATTAAGGCTCTTAGGGTGTTAAGAGTTCAATTATGTACTCTGGGGCCAGTCTAAGTTGTGCTTTAAAAGTGAGTGATAAAAAACTGATTCTAAAATGTAATGGAAGCCAGATCAATGGTGCTCCCTTTTGTTACTGCCCGTTAAAAGCCCCCCGTCGTAGCCGGGAACATTGCTTCTGACTTCAAACAACACTCTGATTTACTTAATTTAAGTCTTCTTTGAACACAAGCCTATTTCCTATTTGGCATTCTCAATCATTCGTAAGGGAAGTTCTCTGTGCAACACATTGTTGAAGGGACCGATCTTTCTATGGGCCCCCGACCAACCCCACAAGTCCCCTGTGCTACCGCACTGCCTGCACTGCCTATATTTATGCCCCAGAGTAGGACAAACTGACGCTGGCTCCCCTTACAGTAGGGTAAAAAAATACTTTTGTAGTCAAGACAGTGATGTGACCGGATGTCCCCGGATATATTCACCGCTCTTGTTAACACCTTCTGTCCAGTAAAAAGTTCATATTGTCCACCAGACACTGCAGCTCAGTCCAAAAGCAGCAGACACAGAAGGGAAATGGACCGGACACAAAGTCTTTGGAGAATGATAACCATTCCTACTGTACGCAGCATCCGCCGGTAGAAGATACATACATATCTCAGAAACCTGGTGCTGTTTACTCGGGCACAATACATTGCCTTAAAGGATAAAGTCAAGGGATCGTGTCTCTTTTGTTCAATTCAGGCCACGGATTAGATAAAAGATTGTAGCATGATTGACTGTGGTCATACTCTGCCAGATGTGCACTCATACGTGTCTGTGGCTATTTTTAGGTAGGTGCACAATAAATCCCTCTGGCCAGTGGTGCGTTAACGCCGTATACCTGTCTCCTGTCTACGCACCACCACACTCGTGAGTTAACACGAACACAATCAATAACAATAAATCTGAGGAAGCAAAACGAACTTCAGTGCGATGATCAGGCTAATTCAGCACAGTAGGCCATTCTGACGTGTCATAGAAGGATAAGCACAAGTACGAAACAATAAAATGAACGATGGCTGAGTTCCATTTAGCTGCTTCAGTTTCATAGCCCTGGTATTGGTCATGCTGTGTCCATGTCTTCCTTTGGGTACCGAGCGAGGACCATTTGGGGTTCCAGCGAGAAAGTTTAGCGAAGAGAGTGTAGAATGCACTTTTCAGAAACGAATGTAATGAATGTTACACACATGTTATATACCCAGTTAAAGAAGAGAGTCTGGGCAAAAATATCATGTAAGCCATTTTACACACTCCAAACATAATTCTACACAACTAATCTAATCAACTAGAAGATTTAGCACAATATCACGTATTTTTCGCCATGACTCGGCGAGCTACGCACTCCGGACAAAGCTAGGAACACAAAGCTAAAAGCTAACACGGACCACCAATACATCAATTCGACACAGATTCCAGAGATATCTTCAGAATTTCTCTCCGTGAAACCATTACAGAGCTATGAGCAAACAAGCACCAGAACCACAAACCGCTTTATCAATAATAATCATAAATGCACCTCACCGTGAGCTGATTTCGTGAAGAGAACGGATAATTTCCCGGTTATTTCCATTCAAACATGTGTTCGACGTGTATCCTGTTTGTCATTGAACTGTTTCCGTGAAGAAAGAGGGGTCAATCTAACTTAGGGGAGCTGGGGGTAGGGATTTGACTCTCGGCGTATCGGATTTTACGCTTCGTGAGGGACGGTGCGTTTTTGATTCTGACTGGCTAACGATTCTGTCAATCAATACCACCTTGTCCCAGCTCAATTCTATACACTCTGACGCGTCGAAGGAGGGTTCATTCACTGGAATCGACCAATGGGCTGCTGAGATAGGTCTCCACATACACAGAGAAACTGCAGTCAGACGAGACAGCCCCATGGATCACAGACACAAAACAGGGCTCAGAGAGGATTCAGACTCTCAAAATGAAGCCAAACTGCTGTATTTGGATAGATTAAACACTATTAGTGATAAAAAAAGTGAAATATATAGTTATATAGTATATAAAAGTACAATAGACAGCTGGTTCCAAAATGACAATTTCGTGACCTCACCTGACCTCTCTGTACTAAAACCTCTCTAATTTTGTTCTGCTTCACTTTATCAAAGTCAGAATTTGCAGAGAGACTGTTCACATATTGTGCTATGATTTGGGAGAGTTTAAACTTTCGTTAGCATCATTCAAAAGAGATACTCATGCTTTCAGTGCTTTTTTTTTCAGGCGAACCTGAAACTTTTCAATTTGAGCTGTGTGCCATCTTCATTTACTCTTAACCAGTAACATATACACTGATATTTACACATCTGAACAAATCTCACAAGTGTTACCTTTATTATAATATCAAAATGATTCAAATAGACCTTGTAGTTAGAGAAATACACTATTTTTAGTATGGGTATGCAATTTTGGAGCAGAGGCCTACAAATAGGGCTAGGGCCAGGGATAGTTTGGATGTTTTGAAGTGAGGTACTTATTCATAGTTAAGTGTATTACCTACAGTAGATGGCGGTCTGCATGCCCCCATATGGAGAAACAGACAGGAGGACCAAAGTGAAATACTGCTCTGTACAGGGGGCAGCAGCAAAACCTATTTTAAACACAGAAAAAAATCTATATCAGTTTAAGTGTACGCAATATTTAGAATAGTTCCACTGCTTTATCTTGCCGTCAGACAGCCCTTTCTGACGGGGAACAGACGGCTTCAAAGCTACCAGACTCCTTTGAAAAAAACAGGAATTTTACCTCTTTACTTTGGTGAAACCCAACTAACCCTTTAAACACCTGAGGCTTGAGCAGCGTACACTTGAACTGATACTGAATTGTTTTTTTAGGTTTCTGAAATATGTTTGGAGGCGTGCCGACCGCCATCTACTGAAGGTAAAGTACCTCATTCAACCCCACTTGAAAACATCCAAACTATCCCTTTAATTCTGCATTGACACATGCATTTTTCCTCATTCAGATTAAATATACAGATACATATGGTTGAATCCAGCCTTCCCATTGGCTCGTGTTCAGCAGTGACATCAGGACACGCATAGAATATGACAGGAAAAACTTCAAAATGGGAAAAAAAGAAAAGAAAATAATCTTTAGATGCAAGTTTTAAAGCCTGTCTGTCATATGGAGTATTTGTATGTGTGTGTCTGTGTGTTAGTGTGTGTGTTGACAGTGGCATTTCTATCTCTCCAGACAGGGTCTTAATGTCTAGTGCTGTCCTCTAATCACAGTGATTGTATCTCCTCAACAATCAACTCTGATTGTTCAGCACAACGCATATCAATTATCTTTGTAACAGCAGAATTACCCTGTAACCTCGGTCCTGTGTGTGTGTGTGTGTGTGTGTGTGTGTGTGTGTGTGTGTGTGTGTGTGTGTGTGTGTGTGTGTGTGTGTGTGTGTGTCTCTGGACTTTCAGATATAAGGATCAGATATAAATTAGTAATGGTGAGCATGCTGCTGGTGTGACTCTGATTGTCACTACAATGTTCATCTTCACAGCTCAGTCTCATCTCAAATCCCTTCAAAACCTCAGAATATCTATCCACATTATAATCCTTCACAGACACCTGTGTATAAAGCACACATTGTATTGTACCTTCAAAAGATTAACTTGCCAGCCTTTTATTTTGATGCAGTTTCATAAATCATATACAAAACCTAAAATTGTTAATAGGGGAGACGTTCATTTGAACAGACTCCAATGATTCAGTTTGATGAGGTTTGACTCTATTTAAGTATTTATCAGTATATATATAATAATATATGATATATATAATACAATATGAAATGTATCCCGATGACTTTAGTGATCCCTGAGATATTCTTTATAAAGGACACATTCATTGTTCTGAGTAAAATGTAACAACTTCCGAAGCACTGCTGTCTCACAGAGCAGTAAGCATGGCTCTTAGTCTTAAACATGTGTGCAAGATGTTCACTCAGAATTCATTGTGAAACAATGACTGACATTTGTAATATATTTTCCTTGATCACATTTTTAATGAAGAGAGCTGTCTGCCTTAACATGTACTAGCATTGTTTATGTTTTTTAGTATTTCACCAAGAAATAGCGATCTGATTAAAGGCTTTTGAACTTTTTCAGCTCATAGCACTTTGTTATTGTTCGGGAAGGATCGTGGTCTACAGTAAATACATATATATTGAAATGCTGACTTGAAGCATGAGACGGAAGTCCTCTACTTACTCCCTTAATAAAATGAATGTACGCACGTCGACAGTTGTGGTACATTTATTGAATGGGTATGTTTTAGTCATGCAACCTTAATCATGCGATAGTCGCTTGACCGAAATGTAGCCATTCAATAAATGAACCCATGTCATGGAGCTCAAGATGCATACAATGCTCATAAAATAAAATGCATCTACAAAAGACAGAAGTAAGTTTTCTGTGGGAAAAGGCTCAAATTGAAGCAATGGAATTGCATCTCATATATAAAAAAAATAACATAGAATGAAATAAAACAAAAGCATCAGTCAGCCGCTGCCTGAAGCCCTGCAGTGTCACAGAACTCAGTCTCAGTGTAATAAGTCAACTGCTAATTACTGAACAAGTGAGATTACAACCTGAGTGTGTTCCAGCTGCCGGCTGCTTGTCAAACATCCCTCGAGCAGAAATCAATAGGTCATCATCTCTACATATTACCACATCTCAGGAGGAGGAGGAGGAGGAGAGGAGAAAAAAGGAGGCCACGAGAGGAGAGGAAATGTCATGTCCGTGTGTTCGCCTTTACTGGGTACGAGAACTAATCCTTGTCTTCAGGTTAATGTTCATTTTTTGATAAAGAATCACAGGATGCTAACAACCCAGTGAGTCAGTTAGCATTTAATTTCCACTAATCACTACTGATCACTAATTTATACTGAGGGACAACAGAAGCACAGCTAGATTGGGGATTGACTCAGACACTGAATAACTATCACAGCCAGAGTCAGAGAAGACAGAAAGTCAGCTTCTTAACTGATCTAATCAGATCTTTCACAACGTTCATCTACATTAGCTAACTGATTAAAGCAAATACTGTAATATTAAGAAAAAAGCGAACAAACTTAAAATGTATTTCTAATCTCAAAGCAGCTATGATCAATATCTCTATATTAACAATGGATCACGTGACTACTGGTATGTGATAGGGGTCATTTGAAAGGGATGAACACACAGATTGCAAGCTCAAAACAATTGTTATCCACCGTTTTATAGCTGCAACAGTAGCCACAAGATGGATGAAAGGTTTTTGCTGTTTTCATCAGTCATATGTTTGCATCAAATTGACGTCTTCTGATAATTAGCTGAGCAGATTGTTCGATAGCTAGCTAGCAAGCAAACATTGACAAAACACAAAATCAGATGGTTCATTTGAAAAATGATCAGTCCCCATTAAAAACAGACATAAATTAACCATGTTACTTACTTACATTTAGATGGACAACGCTGAATATCTCCAAAAGAATCAGATGTTTATAGCGCCAAGGACATCACATATGGCCACCAGAGGGAATGTTGCATCCTCAGTGTCAAGCTGACAGAGGAACTCGGAATACATCAACCATTGTCCATTGTTCTAAAGGAGTCAGTGATAGCAACAGTCAGTAAACAGTCAGGATATCGATGCTTTAACTTGTTAAACTGTTAAAAAGTTACAAAGCAGCTACAAGAATATGTGTGTGTGTGTGTGTGTCAACAGAAAAACACACTCTTAACTGATATCCACTAAAATGTGCCGCTGAGTTGGAGTCAATGATTTAACAATTCAGTCTGAATGTCAGAGCAGTGATGGCGTGAGTGAGCTAATATTTGGATGGATATTGATTGTCATTTTTACAGGTCATTTCCTCTGAAGATGATTTATATATGTTTCTCATTCATCCTACAGTCCACAGTCTCTGTTGTTTAACCCCCAGGCTGAATCGGCCTCAGTGGACGCAGAGTGGTGACATATCAAATACTAAGCTTAACAATCATAATCTTTATATTATATTCTAATTTGCAACAGACGACATCCAGTTTAAAGTTTCAAAATGCTCATTGACAATTTATTTTATGAGTTTTGCACTGCAATGTTTCTACAGTGGCCCAGAATGGACAAAAAACAAACACTGGCTCCAGATAGGCCATTTACGTTTTCACTTGGGCCTCTGTGCTTCTCCTACATGCTTGGCACACAAGAGAAGTGATTTTAATTGGGTCATTTGTGGCAAGTGGTGTAGTTTTAATGGTCATGGGTAACTTAGAAATGAATGTAAGTCTGGATTAATGCATAACGTAAAAATCCTCAGTTTCTGCCATTATTTATCAGTATTTAACAATTTAAGGTCAGTGGTTACATGTAATAGTTTAAAGATGGTGTTTTAATTGTGTTTGGCTTGGGAGGCCACTATGTGGGGATAGCCCTGCGTCCATGATGTTAAGTGCTAAAACAACAATATGCATGCCCAAATTGGATACCAAGTGGGCCTGATTGCTCGTTGCCCCACTGCAATTCTATTGGCTGTTTGCCAAGTTGTTGTCATTTGCTCGTAGTTGTCAGAAGTTAGTATTTCATTTAAGGGGGATAGTAACTGGTCACCATGAATAATGTTGATTATCTTCTACAGAACAAATTTGATGGCTGCCCATTATTCTGAAACCCCAATAGTCCGAAAAATGTCCTATTGGACCAAAAGCCTATATGTCCGAATGCCTGCCTTACTCTGCCTTTTATTACCCGTCGCCTTTGTCTGCTTAGGCATGAGGAGTGAGATTAGTTAGGTTTAGTTTAAGAATGTCAGGGTAAGCCAACCAGAGGAAGAGTAGGGTGGGTCATGCTTTCGCCAAAAATATGTCCTTTTGTATAATAATTAGCCATGTACTGTGCACTGCAGGGAGAGCAGGCAAATGTTATCATGTTAAACATTACCGCTAAATACCAGTACTATAACACTGTCTTGGAAAGCATGTTAGCTTGCTGATGTTAGCATTTAGCTCAAAGCACCCCAAGTAAAGCCTCCGGAGCGACAAGGCTCTGTTTACCACTGCATTCAAATTTTAATTTAGGACTATTTATTCATATCTTGCACTGTACCTACACTATTTTATTCTAGACTTTTTATTCCTGTGCACCCAGACTGAATATGTTTAAAAAAAGAAAATGCAGGCCATGGTGACGGAGGAAGTGTTCTTTGTACTAGATAAAATGATTCAATTTTGTCTGCGTTCTGGTCAAACATTGATTGCATCTTCTATTATGAAAAGATTTCTTCTGGGATTCGAGTAATACCCGATAGACATGAATCAGATGTAAAAATGTGAATTATGGAAAGACTTAGTCTCCTCTCTGTTTCTTGTGCTGTATCTCAGCCACTGTCTAGTCCTCCCTTACACTCCTCTGTGTCACTCACTCTCTTTCCCTTAATCACGTTTACTTTCATTCTCACCTTCATCATCTCGTAATCAAACATCCCACATTACATTTTCTGAAATGAACCGAGTCAGTGTCACTCTGCCTCATGTATTGGACTGTCCCTGTGTATTCCACCTGATGAGCTGGGAGCACTGTAAAAAATGTAGCACCCAGAGTCAATGCTCAGATCTCAAAGTGTATAATACAGTATAGTACAGTACAGTATTAGATATTCATTCATCTGGCATGTTGTCTGCTGCAGGCTCTGAAAGGGTTTTAACCAGGTTTTGCTGAGTGAAGCCAATGCGGATGTGTCTTAAAACTTGCATTCTCTCTAATGACCATCAGGGGGGCAACTTCTCCGGTTGCTAAAGAAGTCTGATTGTATAGAATTCTATGAGAAAATGACTCTACTTCTCACTTGAGTTATTACCTCAGTAAACATTGTAAACATGGGTTTATGGTCTCAATCTCTAGTTTCAAGTCTTCTTCAAGTCTGCTTCACTCGGCATAAACGGAGGTTGCCGCCTGCTTAAAATTTCTGACCTGCAAAACCATTGTTCTCCTATGAATTGCCGCGCATGACGTGGCAATTCATGTCGTGATAGTTTCATGTAGGCTCCTGTCTTTGAGAGAGAGAGAGAGAGAGAGAGAGAGAGAGAGAGAGAGAGAGAGAGAGAGATCTTTCCCGTCAATCACATTTGATTGCTTGGTTGTGCGTGCAGCATCACGCTGTTTTGCCCCAGGCACTTTGCCGAGGCATTTTGGAAGCGGCCACGCTTGTATCGACACACCTCGGTGTCATCAGCTCCTAACAGTGTAGCCTATATGACAAAATGAAAGGGACTTTTTTTACTTTGACGCCTGAAATAACCTTGCAGTTATCCCACCACTGTATCCACCACCTGTAGAGTGGTGGATACAGTTTGGCTGGTCTCTGGCCTTTCAGCACCTTAAGGGGCTGCAGCACTGTGAAGAGCTGCATCTGACAACAGATTCTGCACTGCTTACACATCACTGACAGTCCCTTCTGCTCTGACTACAGGGTTAGATGGAGTGAAATGATTTGTGAGGCTTGTCATATTTTACAGTGTTCATCTCACGGGGTAAAATCATCCTATCAGATCAGATCAATGGCAGCTGGTATAAGGACGGATCAATACTGTTTAGAGACAGACTGATCAGTAAAACTGGCGGGTTCTGATGTCTGGGAGCCGTTTAGTTTAATGAAGGAGACAGACAGGGACAGACGGAGGGAGGTAGAGGAGGGGGAGAAGGAAGGGAGACATTTTTATCTACAACTCTGCTACAACTACTCCTAATACTAGTATTGGAACTTGTTCATTAATTTCACCAGTGGTGGGCCGTGAGGGCCAGAAAAGCCTTCTCTGCTGGCCTAAACAGAATCAAAAAGCATTCTAATTGTTTTTCCCATTAGCTTATTATCTCATTGTACAGCTACTGTCTTCCTCTGTTTCCAGTGCTGCAGCGCTGCTTCCAGCACAGCTTGTTTTAAGTAGAGCTTTTATCCAATCAGATTTCGCCCCTATGCTCTCTCTAAGGCTACATCCACACTACTCCATTTGTAAACGAAAACGGAGTTCTAAAACAAAAACGATTTCCGTCCACACGGCGTTTCAGCATCGTTTTCAAAATGATCTCCGTCCACACTAAAACGCCTGAAAACGAATATCACGTGACTCTTCACGTACATTGGGCATGCGAGTGGGTGTCGATGTAAACAGGAAGTAGATTGGTTGCTTAGTTAAAAAAAATACGACAGAGTAATAAAGTAGCCTTTAATAATGAAAGGTCGTGTTTGATACTTAAGATCTTCTCTAAAATCTTCCTCTATGAACTCAAACAGACACAGTACGTGGAAAGTTTTAGAAGTTTTATTTTTCAGACTTAGTTACAGCGCTGCAGGTCTTGCTCTATCTCTATCCAACATCAAATTTACTTAAAAATCAACACTTACACGTAAAGGTTTACTAGATTATGGGTCCATAAATGTGGTCAACACACGTCTCCCACTCGTTTCCTCTCGGTTTCGTTGTTGTCTGTTCTCACTCGTAGCTCTGCTGGTGGCTTAAAATGCTTCAATTTCAGTAGAAATGCTTTACGTAGGGAACACAACTAGGTTAGGTTTAGGATGTTTTGTATGTTTGTTATGTAAAATAATTCTGGTTGTTAAAGTAACAGCGTTAGTTTAGTACTATATGTTCAAAACAAAACTAAAACAAAATAAGTTAACGTGGACTTGGTTTTACATGACACACAAACTACGTTCTCCTGTGTGAAAGTCCTGTGTTTGCTTTACACTAGTGTAAAATAAAGTGAAACAAATTCGACTACTACGTGTAAACTATTTAAACTGTATTCTTCAATGGGACCTACTACTATGTTTCTATTTTTGCTGACATGCTAAGGATGTCAAGTTGTTCTTTTTATTACTGTCTGTCCTCCAGCAGATTATTAATGCATATTATTGTTATGACCGTGATTGATTAAACATAAACTGAATTAGTTTGTGGCGTTCAGCTCGATGACAGCAGTACATTTTTAAAGACATACGTGTGAACTGAGGCCTTCTCCTTTATTTCTCCTTCTTTACTCTTCTCTTGCTTTCTCTTTCTCTCTGTTACATTTGTGCTATTTCTCTTTCTCTCCTTGTTACGTTCCCAAATTCCTCTTTAACGAATGAGTTTTCCCCTGTGTGTGTGTGTGTGTGTGTGTGTGTGTGTGTGTGTGTGTGTGTGTGATTGATGCTGGACAGCTCCAGTCACGCACCTGCTGAAATTGATTGGCCGGAGCGACTCCTGCAATCAGTGAACAGTGACCACCACCTTATCCCCCCCCTTTTCTTCTTCCTTCCTCCTCCCTCGTCTTTTCTCCGTCCACTTCCTCCATCCCATCATATGGTCTCCTTCCCTCCTCTCCTTCCTCCCTTCTCTCCCTCCTTCCCAGTCCTCCATCTCCTCCCCCACAATCCCCCTCCTCTTCTCCCCCCTTCACTTCGCCACACCTCGTTGGTCAGCTGGGGTTGCCTGGCAACAGCTGCTCTCTCTCTCTCTCTCTCTCTCTCTCTCTCTCTCTCTTGCCCAGGTATGGTGAATCAGTGAAAAGGGGAAAGAAGAGAAAAAAGATGGATGATAGAGGTCCAGAAGTGAGAGAGAGAGAGAGTGAGTGAGGGATGGAAGACTTGCTTAGGAGAGGAGTAAAAGCTAGAAAGCGGTCGGGATGGAGAGAGAGAGACCATAAGATATGGATTGAGTGAGGGATGGAGAAAAAGATGAAGCAAAAGAGAGAAAAAGAGGGAGAGAAAAGGGGAAAAGGCTAGCAGTGAGGGAATGGAGGCATAGAGGGATGGAGGGATGGGTGATTGAGGAGTAGAGGGAGGGAGGGGAGTGTATGTTTTTGCAGCACATCTCCTTTCACCTAATTCTCCCATTTATCTTTTCTCTAGTCTGAAATAGAAAGGAATTGACCTTTCAGCCTCTGGACATGTAGCCGCCGGTCTCAGACCAGAGCCATGCAAAGACAGGGTTCAGCTAATGGACTCAGACCAGAGAGTCTTACCGAGTCAGAGTTCAGCCAATGGACTCAGATCTGTACAGTTGCCAGGATGTGCCCATCTCGGATGGTCCCATTTCCCGAGTTGGGAAGTAGTTGGTCTGAACACACCAATGTCTTCCGACGTCTGTGTGTTCATGAGATTTAAGTCGTAATGTGGACGTAAAACATGGACGCCACAAAAGCAATGTGTTGTAATTTATTTGTGATTATGGCCCCGATCAGTTACTGCACCAGTAAGTACCTGGAACTCATTTTTCCGATTATTCCAACGCCACAAAAATGCAGCATTAGTTGTTTTTAAAATATATAACATCACCATTTAGAGTAACAGTGTAACAGCCCACATATGAAACAGCGATTTAAATTGAATGGTCTCGATCTTCTAACAGAAAATTACAATTTTTAATGAGTTTTTGAGCTAAAATACAGAGCTTTTCTCTGTATTTTGGCCCTCCACCTTATTGAGCCCGCACTTTTCCTGACCTGATATCTCAGACACTTTGCAACTCACACCAAAACAATTTAGATTGATGAATAACAGTACAGGTAAGAGGAACAATAGGCCTTTTAGTCTAAACTGAGTCTAAATAAGAGTCGTCTTACTGTTAATGGTCCAGGTCGAGATAGTGGAATTAGAATGGGTGATATTAACAGTGGCTCATACAAGTCAGAGGAGCTCATCTTGTGTGGATTATCTAAAGGGTGTGTGCATATTAATGGGAGGAGGTCCGAAAGAAAATCGAGGTCGTCGAAAGGGCCAATAAAAAAGCTATCAAGCAGAAAAGCTCTCTTGTTCATTTTGCAATGTACTTCTGAGGCAGTCCCGATCTACTGTGGAATTGCATCTAGCGCCTTGCAGTAGAGTCATTAAAGCCGCAGCATGATCCAACTCCGTCTGTGAAGGGCTCTGGCCAGGTCTGGCCTATTTGGCTTTGTAGCACAGTCCTTCGCTGTCTGAACGCACATGTACACACACGCACAAACACACACACATAGAGGGCTCAGTCCATTGCTGGTCACTGTCTCAACTCTGAGTGATGTACAGTCTGTCTGCTGTCCTCCATCGATACAGTGGACATAACAATGCACTGCAACCGTCGCCATTTACACACACACACACACACACACACACACACACACACACACACACACACACACACACACACACACACACTCACGGAGAGAGCTCATCTTCAGGGAGGAACAGCTTCAATCTGGAGGTTGGGATGATGCATTATGAAATGTGGAAACTGGATTCCTCAATGTGACCTTGGACATTCAGCGGAGGCTTCATTTATAGCCGCTGTCTGTTCTTCACCTGCTTGAGTTCCACCTCAACTCACATCCACGCTTCAAAATAAATGACAAACCTAGATATGTTCCAATACCATTTCAATACCTTCCCCGATAGTGTATCAGCTGATACAGAGTACCGATACCAGTGCGTTTTAAAAAAACGTTAAAATATGCTCTGATTAAGGAAACTATAGGCATTAGTGGTTAAATATGTCTGGTAAGCAGGCGGCAACCTCTGGTTCTGCCGAGTGAAGCCAATGAATGAGTTTCTTAAAACGTGCATTCTCACAGTAGGGAGCGACTCCTCTGGTTGCAAAAAGGAGTCTGATGGTATAGAAGTCTATGAGAAAATGACTCTACTTCTCTCTTGATTTATTACCTCAGTAAACATTGTAAACATGAGTTTATGGTCTCAATCTCTAGTTTCAAGTCTTCTTCAATACAGCATGATGTTCATTTAGTAAATGATGGTCCATTTAGAGTCAAACAGACCATAAAGCAGGGTATGCTTTAGGGCGGGCTTACTGTGATTGACAGGTCGCTACCAGAGACGTATACAGCGTCTCTACGTCACTCCTCCGCATTCCAAATATGGTAACTTCCTTTCATTGGTTGTGAAAAAACAACATGGCGACAGCCGAAATCCAAGATGGCGACTGCAAAATCGCCAAACTCAAGGCTTCATAACTGCAGTCCACAAACCAATGGGTGACCTCACGATGACTACGATGCAGTTCTTGTATCTTATATCTTCTATGATTATACGATGCCGAGAGCTAATGTTAAAGAGGTCCTTGTTTTCATATTGCTTTAAAAATATCTTCTTCCCAAAAACGAAATTTTACAAGGTAACATTTGAGCAGTATATAACTTTATAATCTACCTTTGATCAATACAAATTTTTACGACAACTCTACGACTAGCTGCTGAAAACAGAGCAGATATTTAAACTATAATATTACAGGATAGAATATTACGGTAGCTGATGTTATACACTCGTGTTATAAGGGAGAATGAACTTTGACAGAGACCTGCAAAAAGAACCTGAGCAAGCTGTCAGAGAGAAAGAATTCTCCTAAAACTACTGAGGGTACAAACATCAAATAAAAAAATAAAGAATACTCCCTCAGAATCCACGATGATGATAATGTGGTAAACAGAATTTACATTTTTCATTCATTGTTTTATAAATGTACTTTTAATAATAACAATACAAAGACAAGCTCACTTAATTGTTTTCTGGACTTGAACCAAATGAATAACCTAACATGTAAATAAGGTTCTTCACAATAAATCCTGCAGTAAAGTGAACTGTCAGGTCATTAATGTTCAGGTTTTATTTAGTGCGATCATGTCATGAGTAATGTTCCTTTTTTTCCTTTCTCCATTTAGTTGGGCTGCAGAGGCCAGGACCAGTTCTTCAATTGATTGTCACAAACTTGAGGAACCGTCCACTGAGCGGTCCCAACATTGACTCCATGGACAACACCGTCCTCAGCCTGTACCACAGCCTCGTCACAGGTTCCAAGGACTTCCCTTTGATTCCATTCAAAAGATATTTCTGTTCGATCTGGACGGCCAACCCCTTTCCTGACATGAGCCGGATGGAAAACACTACAACGTCTCCTCGGCGGCGATGGTGCCGGCTGCAGGCTCGAGCTCTTCTCCTCCAAACCTGCTGACCCTGGTTCTTCCAGAGAGGGGGGAGCTCGGGGCCCTGAGGGCCGACTCCAGGAACTGTGTCTGGGACGTGGAGTTGGACGGCAGTGTCGTCACCAGAGTCATCTCCACTGTCTACCGCTCTGAGAAGAACCGAGCTGACCAACCGCGGGAGAGTGACCGACTACAGTGCTGATGGACAAGTAGTTTTGTTGCTTAAACCTAACTAATCATTTCACAACGTTAACCACAGGGCATTATGCATTCTAAAGACAATGTTTTTATATCTTTTACATTTGGCGAATGCATGGCAGGTTAAAGTTTGGGGGCTTGGGGCTTACCCACATCTTGTTATGAGCGCTTGTCTCTCTGTGTGTGTGTGTGTGTGTGTGTGTGTGTGTGTGTGTGTGTACAGTACATAAAGTGCAGTAATTTCACGCTCCTCTAGCTCAGGCGGAGCTGCAGCCTCTGATCGTCCACCCTCCTCCCTCTGCTCTAATGACTATTGATTATTAATTGACTCTTTCATGAGATGTGAGCTCCTCTGATTGGTTTCATATCACAGAATTCGCATGAAAATATGATCAACCTGATTCATGAGCTCATTCTGGTTTTATTGGAAGTGCTCAGTGGACTGCTGCGGCTGAGCGAGAACAAAAGGAACACTGCACGTCATCCTCTCACAGTAGAAGTTTATATGTGTTTTTAAACAAATACAAAAAATTCATATTTTATGATTTCGTCCTTGTTGATAGTGTGGCAAAAGAGAGGCCCTATTTACACCTGGTTTTAACATGTGCTCTGTATGTGGATACGATAATGACGTCTGATCCATAGATCTCTGCATTTACATTCAAATTAATTAAATTTGCAAATTAGTGAGTGAGGCTGGCCGACTTGTCAACAAACATGCCACAGGACTTGCTGGCTAACGCTACTGCTTGTAGAGTACTTGCAGAGACCCCTTCACTGCAAAACCTCATTATTTTATCACCTTTTAACCTGACTATATTGCCAGCCTGATCTCCAAGGACGTCAAGTACAGATGCCTGGGCAGTGGCCCCCCAGCGTCTTGATACAGACGCCCTTTAGTGGTTGTATGAGACGCACCAGGCTTTCAACTAACTCCAAAATAAACCCATCGGCATCATTATCAGGCGCTCTGAGCAACTGACGTAGTATAAAGTGTAAGAAAGTCCACTAAGGGTTGGCGGATGTGTCAAAGAAACACATGACTTTTACTCAGGGTGCCTGCGTTTGTGTCCCATGTGAAACCAAAAGGTTAGTTATTTATTTTGACGATGTTCTGTCACGTGATGCTACGTCTTTGAGTCACATGAGTTTATGTCCGTAGCTTAAGTTACGCAAAAAGCACACACTCAAGCCATGATGTTTTTTCAAATCCTAACCACTTTTTGTTGCCTAATCCTGATGGCCAACGCTTCACGTTAACCATGTGTTATAACGTTAATCCCCAACCTTTTTACAAAGTTAACGCGTTTCAAAATTAACCTTGACTGTTTCACAATGTTAGACACCGTTGGAACGTTTTCAAATGTTAATCACGTGTTGCAACGTTAACAGCGACCGTTTCAGAACGATAATCATGCGTTACAACGTTAACCACGTGTTACAATGTTAACCGTGACCGTTTCACAATGTTAATCATGTGTTACAACGATAATCATGTGTTACAATGTTAACCATGTATTAGAACGTTAACCATATATTAGAACGTTAACCCTGTGTTAGAACGTTATTCATTTCTTACAATGTTAACCGTGACAGTCTCACAATGTTAACCACACGCAAACCTTCTGTGTCAAGACTCTACACCGATACTGTCAATGTGTACATAGCATTTTACTCTTACAGCTGATTGGGGTGGGGTAAGTATGAACTACTTTAATATACAGTTAGGCGTTTAGTCCAGTGGTTCCACATCTTGAATCTTGAATGCTCAAGTCACTCAAGTAGATGAATATTGATGACAAGCTGATTCTCAGCATAGCTCCAGATAAAAAATAAATAAATAACTGAATCCTATTTATTTAACTGGGGCAGCAGTGAAGCTCTACTTTCCACTTGTCTCCTCGCTCTGCCCCAAAAATACTTCACAGGTTTGACTGTCCTAATTTTGAATCAGAAGCTGCTTCCAGACCCCCGTTCACTTAAAAAAATGAAGTACAAATGTAGATTCACATAAAACCAAGGGTGGAGGCAGTAAAAACACTTAATGCTTTGGAACAGGTGAAGGTTTCCAAATGAAACAGGCGTATAAGACAGTAGATGACCAGCATAATCTGCCACACCCATTGCTTTGTGGACTGCCGTTATGAAGCCTCGAGTTCGGTGATTATGGCCGTCGCCATCTTTGCTTTTTTGCAACCGATGAAAGGAAGTTACCATATTTGGAATGTGGAGGAGTGACGTAAAGACGGCTCGTATACGGCTCTGGTAGCGGCAGCGACCTGTCAATCACAGTTAGCCCCGCCCTAAAGCATACCCTGCTTTATGGTCTGTTTGACTCTAAATGGACCATCATTTACAAAATGAACATCATGATGTATTGAAGAAGACTTGAAACGAGAGATTGAGACCATAAACTCATGTTTACAATGTTTACTGAGGTAATAAATCAAGAGAGAAGTAGAGTCACTTTCTCATAGACTTCCATACAGCCAGACTTTTTTTGCAACCGGAGGAGTCACCGCCTGCTGGTCAGTAGAGAGAATGCAAGTTTTAATACACTTCTGCATCGGCTTCACTCCGCAGAACCGGAGGTTGCCGCCTGGGTGAAGTGCAGGCAGGTAAAGTGAGGTGCAACGCAGTGCTGCAATACAGTACAGTGAAGTAAAATGAGGTGAGGCTCAATCCAGTGAGGTGAGGTGCAGTGGAGTACAGTCTAGAGCGGTAAAAATAAAGTGCAATTGAGCGCTGTGAAGTAAAGTGTGATGCAGTAAAGAGACGTACAATGTAGTGCATTACAATGAGGTGCAATAAAGTAAAGTGAAAAAAAGAGTAAATATGCAGTGTTGGTATTAGTTTCGTGTGATGCAGAGAAATTAAGTAAAGGTAAGCACATTGCAATGAGGTGAAGTAAAATAAAAAATAAAGTGAAATAAAGCGCAGGGATTCCAGTGAAGTTTAAAATCCAGTGTGCAATGCAGTGCAGTAAAGCGCACTGAGGTAAAGTGTTGTGAAATGAAGTAAAGTGAGGAGAAGTGAAGGGTAGCCAGTGAGGAACTCTCCTCAGTCTCCATGTTGAGTTTCATAGCATATATAAATTTATATTATTTAATTTTTTTGTAACAATTTTTGAGCAGCTTAATTAACTTTCTGCTTCTCTTCACCGTACTGGGTGGAGGCAGGACTCTCAATGGTAGATATTTCAAACCCAGATAACAATGAAACTATCTGCATTGCTGGATTACATACATGACAGAAGTGATAGTGGTCCATATGGTCCACATCAGCTGGTGACTCTTTAGGGCTAAGAGGGATGAGGAAGCATCATTACAGGGTCAGCTGCTCTCTGAAGAAAAAATAAATCCTGATGGCCTGTTTTATCAATCCGAAGATGATACGCCAATATCTTCATCCCCGATCTCTCCTCATCTCCTTCCTCGCTGCTTTCAGTATAATTTTACTTCTCGTCTATCTGTTACACTCATCTCCCACACTGATTCCCAAACCCTTTCCTCTTTCTTTCTTTCTTTCTTTCTTTCTTTCTTTTGTTTCTCTTTTCTTTGGTCGAGTTTTTGTTCTCTGTCCTTCCCTCTTCTCTTTAAAAAGTTCCTGCTTTTATATAATATGAATAAGTTATTGTTTAGTTGTTGTGTGTAACTGAATTAGTTATAGTTGTAGACGCTTAGCCTATACCGTTTCCTCTGGACCCATGTCTCTGACAGCAGCACTGCATTATAACAATGATGCCAAATCTGTCTGGCATTAAACTCGTTGGCTGTTTGTATGTGCAACAAAGTGAGGTACGCACTCAAAAACCTACTTGTGTGGATCTGGATCAGGGACATAGCTGGAGTTATCACACTAATTATAACCAGTCAAAATGCCCACTGTAAGAGTCTCCAGCAAAGAAAACTATGATATTCACACTTTGTTCAACAACTCAATCACCACAAATCAACACATTTTTACCTTCACACATCTACTGCCAGTAAAGTCCTGTTACTGTAACACTTGTAGCTGAGATATTACATCATTTCATGACTTTAACTCTGCGTTTTCTGCATCAATTGGAAACACTGGAGAAAAACTGCAAAACTAACTGTGAAAAAAGGGACTGCTACTGTGTGTGTGTGTGTGTGTGTGTGTGGTAGCAAGAGCAGCATTAGGATCTTAATCTGTATCACTGTTTGACAGCCTTTAGATATCTTTGTGTGCGTGCGTGCATGTGTGTGTGTGTGCGTGCATGTGTGTGTGTGTGTGTGTGTTAGGTCCTATCACGCCTTAAGCTTGTGTAGAAAGGTCTCTGTTGATATATCAGCAGCCATGGAAGCCTGTCTCTCTGATGTCGTCATGTGTCCATCTTGCTGTCCATTTTACATTTGGTGTAAAATGCTCGGCAATGATTCAGTTTACCACGTTGAATCCATCACTTATATCTGTAATCCCACAATGCTGCATGGACAAAGTGTGGAGCATAAAATGGAATTGCTGGAATAGGGAGAATTCAGTATCACAGTGATCTGAACTGAGCTGATAAACAACAATCCCTCAGGCCCTCAATAATTAGAATAATCAAAAGTATATATAATAAATATTTGTCTGCTGATATATGTAAGGGGTAATGTATATTGAGCTGCTCATTATTGCAAAATGAACCCCGACTTAGTGAGCAGGATATGTTTGCAGCGTTACAAATGGTCTGTACTGTTTTACAAACGACTCCTTAAAGGTTTACAAAGCATTTGGTAATAATAAACAAATACATATATAACATATAAACGATGTGCATGTGCAACAATGAACTGATAAAAATAGCATGAATGACAGCATTACTATCATTAAACACTGTTCAGTATCTTGTCATTTGTAAGAGTGAAATAACTTTACACTGAAGTTTAATTGACCATTTATTCAAAGATAGTTATTGTACAAAGATACCCTACAGGGCTGCAGATTATATTATACTTCTAAGCATTTTCATAACACAAAATAACATATTATTTTAAAGTCACATATTGTAAAAAAAACAAAACATCTAATGTTGAACATATGGATATACATATTGAACAGGAAACAACATATAGCCCCCCCCCCCCCCCCCCCTGCTGCGTCCCTCTGCCTCCATCAGGACGCAGAGCTCCGCCTCGGATGCTGCCGTTCATCTGATTACCGCGATACAAGAGCTGCGTCAACTTAAAGCGACACGCGCCGCTTTCATTAATTAGACTACGGGAGAGAGGAGGAGGAGGAGGGGGAGAGCCAGGGAGAGAGAGGCGCCGAGGATGCAGATGAGGAAAGGTAGCAGCATCCGCCGGGCGCCACCATCTTCTCCTCCCTGCAGGAAGCCGCGTGTCACCGCGTCACTTCTCAGCCTGGAGGATGTGACACAGGCTGTGATCTGAGCCTGCAGAAAAAGAGAAACCTCTAAGACCCCCCTCCTCCTCCTCCTCCATCCTCTGCTCTCCATTCTGCGATGCGCGGACTCGCCAGTGCGTCACACTCTGTTCTTCCTGCGTGCGTCGTTTTCTTCCGCTGACGCGTCGCAAACTCCTCGCCTCATTATTCTTAGGTCATGAGATCGGCTGCAAAAACACGCGGCCACCCGCTCTCCGCTCCTGGCTCCAGCCGTGGACTCCGTAGCCTCCGTGGCCTCCGTTGAAACGCGTCGATAAATCCGCGGTTCGCGCGTCCATGTTCGCCTGTGCGGCCTTTTGCATTTCTGCGCCCTCTGTTCGCCGCCCATGCGTCGCCGCTGCCGCGCCACCGCATCTCCTCCTTCTCCTCCTCTTCCTCCTCCCCGCATGGACTCTGAAATCCACGTGAAGCGCGCGTCGTCGTCGTCGTCTCCGCGTCCACGCCCCTCGCTCTGCCGCTGATGCGGTGCGCCTGGGTGCTCGCCGTCTCCTCG
Source organism: Anarhichas minor (assembly GCF_050575085.1). Lineage (NCBI taxonomy): Eukaryota > Metazoa > Chordata > Actinopteri > Perciformes > Anarhichadidae > Anarhichas > Anarhichas minor. The sequence goes on along the minus strand of NW_027466519.1, from coordinate 7,135,453 downwards.
TCCTGGCCGCCCGGTGATCCTACTCTGGCCCGGGGGGTCCGGTGTCCGCAGAGAGGCAGGATGGTGCGGATCGTCAGCGCGCTGGGGCTCGTCATGTTCAGCGTGGCGCTGCTCATCCTGTCGCTCATCAGCTACGTGTCCATCAAGAAGGACTTTCTGCTCAGCACCCCCAGATACGGACCAAACGGAGGACCCAGGATGTCCATGTTCCACGCGGGGTTTCGGTGAGTTCCGGAGGTGGGGGGGGGGTCGGCTGTAGAGCTGAGTGTTTGGAATGTATTTTTAGTGCTTTTAGGTGTGTACATGCTGACATGGTAGAAAGAAACAGCTCAATGTGACCTAGAGTGTATACATCCTAATGTGCTATTTCATTGATTGTCTTAAATCCTCATAAATGATGTTCCTTACTGTTGTTGTTTTTTTTACATATAGTTTCCCAGATGAACGCTCCTCTCTCAGTTTGTGCTGGAAGAGTGGAGCAATGTAACCATTAAACTTTGCCTCCTGAAGAGGTGCAGCAGTGATCCGCCTCAGATGGAGGCCTCTGTGCTGTGTGAGGCCCGGCAGCTCTCAGACTCTGCTGCTGTGCTTTGCCTATCGTTTGGTTAATTCGGACCATGAAGTATTAAAATGCTCACTCTCATCATTTACACACTATAGGGCCAAGCACCCGTATTGACATAAGTGTGCTTTTGTTCCGCGGCTGTTTTGAATGGTTTGGGAGCCACTGTTCCAGTAGTATTCTATGGTAATGCTGCAGCATACAATGATGATGTATTAGACAAAATAATGTGCTTCCAACTTTATGCAACCCTACAGCCAGACAGAACACTGAAATTAGATCAATTTTGCAAAACTTTTACGTCCAATGATAATGTTTTAAAAACAGTTTCTTATATTTAACGACAGTCTTTCCCAAACACTGGGTCTGGGCCCTCAGGTGGGTCGCAGGAGATTTTATTACGGTCGCCAAATAAATGTCTTTCATCGTCTTTTTCTAGTCAACGTTTATATCTGCAGTTAACCTTTGAGCAGCACGAGGAAGCCTGAATGTTCGTATTGTTCCGATAATTATAGCATTGGATCTAATATGAAAGGTCATGGCTGCAGCTCAGCCCGACAATCTACAAAAAGTTTCCAAATCCTCAAAAAACTATCGCAGCTAAACAATTAGTTAAGCGACTGGCTTTCACTTATTAGCCTGTTCTTATGATCAAACTCCGTATGGCATCACTAACGTTACCTGCAGTGAGGATGGAGTGGAGAGCAGGGCCGTCCTTCAATCAGAGGATCCTCGGCTCCGCCGGTTGCATGTCGATGTGTCCTTGAGCAAGACACTTAACCCCAAAATTGCTTCCGTAGCTGTGCCTATGGTGTATGAATGTGATAGAATCTGAATTGTAAGTCGCTTTGGATTAAAGCGTCTGCTAAATGACTGTAATGTAATGTAATGTAGAAAACTGAGCCACACTTTGGATCTTTTTGTTCTAAATTCCGTGACTATTTTACGAAGTGCCGTGCGACTGGGTTGGTGTCTCATGCTGTGAGGCGGTGTATGTGTCAGAGTAAAGAAGAACTCCACCCCTCGTGCAAAGACAGACACAGAGACAGAGAGAGGTTTGCAAGGCTGCTTTTTTCAGCGAAGATCTCACTCCATAACATCTAAAGTACCGATAGCGGAGCCATTAACTCCGGACCTTATCGATACTCTGGGTTTTTACTACAGTATAATCGGTTCCATTACATTACATTACAGTCATTTAGCAGACGCTTTTATCCAAAGCGACTTACAATTCAGAGTCTATCAGATTTCTACACCGTAGGCACAGCTACGGGAGCAATTTTGGGGTTAAGTGTCTTGCTCAATGACACATCGACATGCAACTAGCGGAGCCGGAGCCAGGGTTCGAACCGCCAACCCTCTGATTGAAAGACGGCCCTGCTATCCACTTAGCCACAATCGCCCCCGACTTCCCCTTTAGAACCGCGTTTCTGGGTCCATCCCTAGTGCTAAATAACGTGACCAAGTTTCAATGACCACGAACAGGTGATGAGATGATGGGCCCCTGGTTATACAGATGCCTGAACCCTTAGCCTAGTTGAGCTAGACAACTAATTAAATATAACATCGTAAATATATATCTGAATTCATGACTGATTAAAATGTCATCAGATATGGAGGAGATAATAATAACAAGGCAGACAGTAACATTTTGTGCAGAACTAATAACCTCAAATCATCAGCAGCTTCCTCCACAAGACTTTATTTTAAAGAGAAGATGAAGCAGCTGATGCTTTGCTTACGGTTTGCACTTACGGTTATTAAAAAGATTGAAATATGTCTCCGCAGGATCAGTTCAGGATAATATTTTCTGATATTTTGTCATAAATATAGAGTATAATCAGACACCCTATCTGTCCATAGACTGTATATAAGTAGTGGACGTAGTCATCTTCACGTCACCCATTGGTTTGTGGACTGACATTTCGGAGCCTGCTGGTCAGTGGAGAGAATTCAAGTTTTAAGACACTTCCGCATTGGCTTCACTCTGTATCACGCCTGTAACTGTCATGTCAATGGTGGATGACACTGATTGGCTGATTTGTTTTTTAAATGAGGAGACAGCTTTGCCCTGATAAACTGGTCTACAGTACATGTAGTACATGTCAGTGTGTTTTCCGTGAGTGTGTATCAGCCTGTAAGAAAATAGGGCATCTGTCACTTAATCCTACAGCTGTGAACTAGATCAGCTCGTTCACTCACAACTCCTCCGTCTATTTGAGTCCATTCGCTGCCATGTTTACAATTATTTTATGCCTTTTATGAAGTAATGTTTTCGAAAGGATTTAATAAATACAAATGTATATTAATAAATTTGTTTAAACTTCTTCGATACTGAAAAACTAAACTTTTTACAGTTGCTCAAGTTAATTGAGCCTTAAGTGCGCGTTAGAAGTGGGCCTTTAGTACCTCCTCAAAAAAAAAACATCACTAACAAAAATAGCCTACTGGGTCTCAAGACAGTGGCGCCGGCAGGATTCTATTGCTACTGCAGAAGAACTGCCCGGCCGCTTATAGGCTACCTTTATACATCCATGCTTGGAACCTAGATATTAAAGAGAACTGAATACAGTATCAGAGGCAGCGCCCCGTTGGTTCCTATGAAAGATGCTCATTGGTGCATGAAGCCAAAAGAATAAGTTAGACTTCTGAGTATAAAATTCAGGTAAAAATACTCATAAAGCAAGCTCACTAGCGTTTCCTTTAATCCCGCCCCCCAGCCCTCGGTCCAGCATTGTTCTGGAACTCTTGAATGGGAGGAAGGAAAATAACTCTGGATTCAGTTATTTGTGCATTTTACAACTTTTAGGACCTAATGATTTAAATAAAAGCTATTCAAGTCTTTGTTATGGGAAGTTAATTTACCTCAACAATAATTATCTTTTATTTACAGACGTCTCTTTCCTAATATAGGTCTATGTGGAAAAGTCATTTTGGGCCACATGGCATCATGTGACAGACCCGGAAGTTGAAATTCCACTGTTTGGCCTCTACTTCAAAGCCTGGTGCTCTTCCTGGGGACTTGGTTCCCAAGCCTGCACATACGCAGTATATTTAGCAAGCGAGTGCAAGAGCAAGAAAGGGAGATTGATAAATGTATTTTTCCATTAACATTACCTATACAACGCCATAAAACTCAGATTAGCCACAGGCAAAGACCAGCCAACAGGCCTGAAAAACAACCATTCTCAATATGCCACTGCAACATTAACTCCAAAACATATGTTTTTATATCATGAAATGTTCTGCTTCAATCCATATTTGTTGGCATTTAGCCTTTCAAAAACAACATTTTTGGCATTTTAGGCATGAGACGCGCCATAGCCCAACGTGTGATAAAAGTCGGCGTTAGGCGTAAAAGCAACAGATTCCCTCATTTGGCAGCATCAGCATGAGAATAGTTATAGTTATAGCAACAATATGCAACAAGTGTGGGGGAACAAAATGCAACCAGTTCAACGAGATGCAACACTGTATCAAGATTAGCAACACAACTTCAGTTACACACATCAATGACGTTCACTTGAAGACAAAATCCAACCTGTCCCTTTTGGATGAATTTCTCGATTAGCCGGGTCATAAAGCTGATCCAAAAGAACTCGCTTTTATGGATGCTGCACAGTCGGTATTGTCCTTTTGTGTTCCTCGCATATGATTTCATCAATTCGAGGGCAGTAAATGTCAGGAAGCGTTAAAATCAAACATAGTAGTGCATGGTGCTGATTCATGCTCTCCCAGAGTCCTTTATGTTGGAAAGGTTGGATTGGTCTTTCCCTGAACATCTGCCATGGAACACATCACAGACAGTTCTTTTTTCAGCTGTGCAAAGTCAAAGTGCGACGGTAGTTTCAGGGAATGCAGTCTTTAAGGTGGTGAACTGTTGGGGTTCCAGAAGATAACGGAATGAAATATATATATTTTTGTGATCTTAAAACCGACTTTTGCACTTGATTTAAAATACTGTCAAAAATGTCACCCTCAATGTCATTCTCGCTCACGCTACAAGAAGCTGCATTCTTGGAGCGTGAGCAAGAATCTCCGTCCAGTCTCGAAAACATTTTTTACACATTTGTTTTTGTGGAATGTTTGAAACACCGGTGTTCTGCACAGTCTTGTTATGTGTTTTCATCAAATGCTTTAGAGCAGTGGTTCTCAACTGGTCTGGCTGCGGGACCCACCATCACCCCTTATTAATGACAAGCCGCGACCCAAATTTTCAACTTCTTAAACGTATTTAATGTAAAGATGGTGCAGTTTGAACCTGAGCTGAAAATGTCCTCTGCAGTCGTAGTAGTAGGGAGCTCTCTTGTGCAGAGAAATTGTTCCTGTCAGTTCCCGTCCCACACATGTTTCATGTAAACAAGTAAAACCGCTTTGTTTGTTATGTCTGTAGGTTCGACCATTTGTAATGCAAAATGGCCACTTGCCTTAGTGGAGTAGAGCTGTGGTCTGTTGTTTGATGTCATCCGACATGTCTTCAATTCCTCTACTTATAGTGTAATTTGACAGAGGGTTAGTTTTCAGTTTATCCCCTGATGATATTAGCATTACAAGGCATTAACGGCAAATATTGTTCAGGAGTGTGAATAGACGGCACTCCGCTGCATAAAAAATCCCCTTCAAAATAAAAGCACAGGAATTATTTAATTTTTTTTCAGGCAAAGCCCCGTGACCCACTTAAAACGGGTCCGCGACCCACCAGTCACTGCTTTAGAGGAATGAGCTCTTACCACTAGGCTACCGAGATGCTCCTCGAGACTCAATTTCAAAGTCATGCGTTGATTGACATCTGTTGTTGTGACACATCTTGTATTAATTCCTGCAAACAACGGTGAAATATATACTAGGAAAATGAGAATATAGTGTAATTGGGTGATAGTGTTTGATTGTGCTCCACAATTATTTTTCCGTCTGGTCACATGGAAACATTAATGAGGTTTTCACACTTTCCCATCATTCATCTTAAAATATAAACTAAACTTTTAAACAGATTTCAGTTGGGCCACTGTAGTACACCTGCTTGTAAAATCATTCTGTAAATCTTTCTCGTTCTTGCCTTGTTCGGTCAGGTCCGGAGGGTGATGCTTAAAATGGTGTCGTTCTGTTGAAGGTTCTGGACGCCAGCGAGCCGACCTTGGATCTGATTTACAGCATAAGAGCCGCATTCATTTTCTTCCCGCTTGTAATCATTTTCCTCCTCGCTCGCTGTCACCGCGGGGCCAAGGTTACGCTCAGAGTGAGTTAGATGCGAAGGAGGGCAGCATTTTGAAGGAAAACAACTCCAATGGACAAGTTTCCTGCTGTGGTCGTGTAGAATGAGAGTTCATGATCAAGAGAGTGGTGAGATTTTGGTTTTGCTCTGAATGTGGTGCAGCCAGTTGATGGAGGGTCCATTTGATGGTCAGTCTTTCCTCTGACAAATGAGTTTGGCCAGAATACAATTAAAAAGAATATGTTCCAAATGATCTCGGTGACCCCCTGACCTGTAATCTAGCACCACCATCAGGCCCACATTTCCACTGGACTCTAAAGGTCAGATTTCCATGAAGTTGAATTATTCTCTTCGTTATGAAACTTCACACTACAAGACAAAACTGAATTAATGACATAAATGTAATGGATAACACTAGTCTCAAACTGGGCTAATGTGTGAATGAAATGATCAAGAAGCTATCGTTTAGCTGCCTAGAGCACAATCACTACTGTCTACTCTTTCCTACATCCCTCGTTTTGCGACCGTCCCCAATTCTAAGCTCTTCTGCAATCACCTGCCACAATCGCTCTTGAAATTCTTCATAGCTGTATCCTTTCATTTCTTTATCGTAAAGTCGTTTGTGCTGGCAGACAAAGCGAATCAGATGCTATTTTGAATGATGACATTTGCATCCACGGTGGCTCTGAGTGTTGAAAAAACACAGAATATCAAACCAGTTCCGAAAACTTTAATGACGGACAAAAGTTTCACAGATGATGTGTGAACGTGATAACCACAATGTGTGGTCGTATTTATTAATTTGACGTGCGACGCTGCACTTGGGCACAGTGGTGCATTGAGATAAATGCTAACGCCAGCATGCTAGCATGCTCACAATGACAATGCTGACATGTTGATGTTTAGCAGGAATACTGTTTACCATGTACGGCATCTTTGTTTAGCACGTTAGCATCTGCACTAAACACAAAGTACCGCTGAGGCTAACAGGAATGTCTTTTTACAGGGAATTAAAGAATAGAAGAACTAATTAAATAAACAAAAGTATTGGTGAAATTAACATTCAGATTTAATGATGGGGCTTCATGAAAGGTTTGCAAATTATTACAGTTAAAATGAAATCTAAACCAAACTTCATGGTAATTCATAAAATAGTTGTCCAGATATTTTCCTCAAAAATAAAAACATCAACTTCATAGCGGCGCTAGAGGAAAGGTCAGGGTATCAACAAAGTCAACAGGATTCCGCCTCTTGGAACCATGAATGTCTAAACCAAATTTCATGGCCATTCATCGAGTCGTTGACATATTTCCATCTTGACCACAGTGGTGGACCAACTGACAGAACAACATTGCCATCCACAATGCTAGCATAGCTTTAAAATACCAAACATTTAACAAGGGTTTGTAAGTTAAAGCTTTAAACCACATTTGTTGAACTGATTGTGGCGCTAGATAAAAAGTCAGAGGATCTCAAAACTCATCAGGATTCATCCTCTGGGAACCACGAATGTCTGTACCAATTTTGTTTGTGCCAATCAATTTTGTTAATGTCGAGATATTCCAGACCTACTGTTGCAAAACCTTCGGGAATTTTTTGCACATTCATACACCACCATTCAAATAGTTTTTGCAGTATAACTTAGCCCTCTAATGGTCGAGATAAACAAATGTGCGACTATGAAAATACGATATGTTTTATAAAGTTACTGTGACTGAAAATCTGCTGTTGCTAGTTCACCATCACATCGTATTCACTCATCCAGTGACCAGAAATGTGTTCTACTAAGCTTGATTTTCGAAATAATTGCATTTTTATTTTGGCAGTACTTTGTAATTGCAACAAAAAAGGGCCAAAAACTCAAATGACCACCATTCGAGCTGTTATATTACAATAAGTGTTTAGTTGTTACAATAATATAATATCAAGTAAGTATTTGAAACACACTTTCCCACTGCATGCTAGGTCTTTATACAGCCTACTATAAAGTCTTTTAGGTTTTCCTCTCTGTCCATAAATGTCATTTTAATCACTGGTGATGATGAAGATAAAAGAGTTTATTTTTTTTGTTTTTGTGTTACATTCCTCCTGCAGCGAGAGGCCGCCTCGCAAACCTGACCTGAGGTGAATAGAGTGCTGACTTTTGAATTCAAAAGACAAGGATATACTCTGTCTTTCCTTTTCCTTAATTTTAATATTCATATTTTTTCATGGCAGCTTGATCTATCTATCTATTGATCTATCGCCTGTCTATCAACCTGTCTATCTATCTATTCATCAGTGATCTGATACTGCAGCAACGACTCTATGACCCTGAATTTACCCTGAAGCCTTTTGGATGGTGTGGTGTTGGTTTTGAAACAGCATGATATAAAGAATTAAGAGGAATACTAAGAGTTAAAAATAAAAAATAAAATATGTGATATACATATATGATGATTGCATTAGATTATTCCAGTAGATTGCAGTAGTGAATACGTTTTTAATGATCTTTGACACAAGTTTATTTTTTATTCAAGGTTCTATTCCTTGATACTAACATGAATCATCTGTATATTTGGGGATTAGTAACGAAGTCCCCAAAGGCCTCCAAAATTTTGTTTATAAATCTTAATCTTGGTTATTATCTTCTGCATGCAAGATAATAACGTGTACATATAAAGGCTAATAATAAATATGCAGCATATTTTAAAATCCGAAATATATTGAAACAACACGTTCTTACTCCCAACTCGTCAAAATGGCAGCTTGGTTAACAAGTGTTTAATTACACCGATGCACCGTTTAGCATCTGTATGAGATGCACTCAGCTTTTAAACAAACTCCAATGTAAACCCATTGCAAAATACGTTTTTTGGTGACAAACCTGAAAAATACAGTTGTTTGAAAGAGATGTTTTCACAGTAACGTGAAATTATTGGATGGTCAGAGCAACTGACGTAGTATAAAGAGTGGAAAATTCTGCGTGTAGGTCGGACACGTCAAACAAACACAGGACTTTCACCCAGGAGACAGCTCTTCATGTTCCGTGTGAAACCAAGTCAAGGTGGACTTCTCTGACCCTACGTTTATAAAGTAACTTGTGTACTTAAAGCCCAAGCAAGTGCTTTTGTTTCCATAGCCTAACCAAGTAGTTTTTTTGCATAGGTAAAGTTAAATACTAAGTAAACCCACATTGGAAGTTTATTTTTGAAACAACACTATGCATGTCCCGAGTGGAAACTGACACTCCGTCCCTGACGCGTCCAAAACTGACGCTAGAGGGGTAACTAGAGCGTCATAGTTGGAAGTGGAGAGCCGCTGACGTTGTGTCGGTGTTTGATGAGTTGGGAGTAAGAACGTGTTGATTGAAATGTCCTGCATTAATACAAAAATCCAGTTCCAAGTCTTGATACAAAGAGAGATCTTTCCCAACTGCAATATGCTCAACTTTAGTATTCCCACTGTAGTCTTCTGGCAAATTCAAGTTGGTAGCTACAGTACATTATGCTGGTCCGGATTCAGCGCTGCACCTCTCTGGCTTAGCCCCACTGGCTTCAAAGATGGCGAACAGTGCAATAGCAAAAATTATCTGCTGGAGGTCTGACTGCCATCAGATCCAGGTCAAACAGTATTTACACATACTTTCTAAGGTTTGTCTTAGACTGGTTGGGCATCACAGAGGTGGGGTTTAGCATGCAGGACAGTATAAATCACAGAATGTTTGAATGACCCTCCTCAGTGATCAAACCTCTGACGCTGTCTGAACTGTCCTGATTGAGTAAATTCCACCGACTTCACTCTTCATGCGAGATTAACCAAGCTGACTCGCAAATACTATTTGACCAGCTGTGTCTGCCATAGCTAAGTCTTGTCCTGAAACCTTGACATTTTGATGTTAATCTAAGGCAGAATATTGGTATTAAAAAGGCAAGATCTCTGTTTAAACCCACTTTGCATTGTGGGAACTACTCTTTGTCCGTCTTTTCCAATTACCTCAACTATGATCTCTTCCATTAACACCTCTACAAAGCATGGCTCCAGTTGACCGTTTTAAATTATTATGGCAAAAAAACATGGCCCGCCATACGCTGCCTCTGATTGGCTAGTACTCGCTCCCTTTGTTGGTTGGGTTAGTTAGGATTTAGCATGAAGAATGAGACTGGTTAGGGTCAGAATATCAGGGCAAGCCAATCTGAGGCAGAGTAGGACAGGCCATACTTTTGCTATGGTAGGATTCGAAAAATCGCATCCATGACGTTACGCATGGTATGACGATCCTCTAACTATATAACCAGCTAGCCAAGTTTGCTGCACAATCGACCTGCTGATGTTGGGTCTTTTTGATATCTCGGTTTGTTAGCTAACAAGCTAGTCACCAATCCATCCGGTTGTTGGCTGGGTTTTGGTTTTGCTAGAGTTGAGACAGACCTCAAACTTGGTGACTCCACCATGAGGACAGTCATTGTACCCAACAGTTGTTGGTCAACAAATACCTAACTGCTGCTAAAACCACAAGGTTTAATTTTCAACATAATAGTTCTACGCCGGCTCAATAAACAAGATGCAAGTAAATCATACAGCTTTTGCAGTTGTTGAAAAGTGGATCAGTTTTCCTCTGCTTCCACTCTTTGTGCTAAGCTAGGCTAAACACATCCCGGACCTTTCTTTGTAGCGATGAAACCAATGTCCACTTTCTCATTTGACTTTGGGTAAGACGGAGAATGTTGTGTTTAGAGGAATGCTACCAGTAAACAGCAGCATAGACAAGAAAGAGTCAAATGCATTCAAAATGTCAAGGTTTCCATGCAAAAATCTGACATATTTAAATAAGGTTGCAAAGTTAATTAATACACTGGTAATCTGGTTAAGTCTCGGTTTTTATATTTTCACTTATAGCATTTGAAGAGTTAAGGCTTCTTGCACTGCAAAAAAAAAACAGTGTTCATCTTATCAAGTAGGTCGACCTCATGTTCAGTCTTTAAATGAGATCAAATTTACCAACGAGGTGACGTCATTGGATTTCTCATGGAGTTCAAATGTCTTAAAATGCAGTAAACAAGGTAGCATTTCAAGATGTGGGCGGTTGTTTTAAAACTATCTCGAAAATGAAGGAAAATTAAACCAAATTTGGTTGTTGGGGATATGTTTCACTCTACATACAGAGTCTCAAAGGAACTATGACAACTTGCTAAGATGGACAGAATTCCTGCAACAGTTTTTGCCATATTGCTTACCTTCCCACAGTACGCTGGGTTGATTTGATTCTAGACAAGAGGCTGCGTTTACACTGAGCTGATAGTGTAAATCAAAGTGTCTGAATCTGTTTTTCACTGCAGCTGGTTTCCTAAAGAAACAAAACACAATAGCATCATTGCTACTGCTTGGATGCAAAAAAAAGGTTACAATCTTATCTCAGATTTGGAGTAAATTTGCTAAAGATTTATATATTATGTTTGCACACAACTCCAAATAATTACAATAAGATTTCTAGGGTATTGGCTTGTTTATAACTTGACTGCTTGTATTTCTTGGCCTGTCAGACAAATTACTTTTAATGCATTGCAATGCAGGTAAATGAGGATATTTTTTGCATTACCTACACACCTTGTTTTAAAAGAGCTATAATGCTCCTCAAAACATTCTAAAGTGCAAGTGGATGAAGCCGACCTCCTCTGAACACCTCAAGACTGGGTTAACCTCTGTGTCTTTCCCTTCCTCTTCCTCTTCCTCTTCCTCGTCTGTGTAGCTCCCAGCTGGCGTTGAAGTATCTGGATCCAGCTTTCAGCCCTCTGACCAACGCTCTCAGCGAGGACATGCAGAACTCCTCAAAATGGACCTACAACAGTTCTGCTTTTCTACAGCTGAAGTAGGTTACTCTGTCTGTGGTGGGTTTTTGGCTGTTCTGAAGGTCAGCATGCTCACAGCAGTGAGCACTAGTGGTGAAAATATTATTCAATTAGAGAATAATATGTTGTGTGAACATATTGTAAAAAATGTCTTTATTTTATACAATAAGCACGAAAGTTTAATTTGGAAAGTCAAACCACTGAAACTGAGACATGATCAGCAGATTGTTTCCCAAACAGCTGTAGTGACTATAAGCACTGGTTTTAAAGTAGTTGGAAACAAGTCCAAGTCAAGTCTCAAGTCAGAGACAAGTACATGTCAAGTCTTTAGTCTTGACTAAGTCTTAACTCAAGTATACAGTTCTTGAGGGCTGGTCCAAGTCAAGTCTCAAGTCAGCTGACACAAGTCAAGTCTCAAGTCAGCTGACACAAGTCTAAGTCAAGTCTCAAGCCAGCTGACACAAGTCTAAGTCAAGTCTCAAGCCAGCTGACACAAGTCTATAAGTCAAGTCTCAAGCCAGTCAAGACATGTAAATGTCAAGTATTCAGTCTTGATAAACCCAGTCATAACTCAAGTCGCCATTGTTGAGGGCTGGTCCAAGTCAAGTCTCAAGTTAGCTGGGACCAGTCCAAGTATTGTTTCAAGTCAGCTGAGACATGTCCAAGTTAATTCTCAAGTCAAGTTGAGACAAGTCCAAGTCAAGTCTAAAGTCAGTCGAGACAAATATATGTCAAGAATTGAGTCTTATCAAAGCTAGAGTGAGTGTTAAGTCCTTAAGGGCAAGTCCTAGCCAAGTTTTTAGTCAAGCCTTTTGTCATGTCCAAGCAAGTCTCAAATCAAGTCTCAGGTCCGCTGTCTTATGTATTTGTTCATTGTTGCGGCTTGGATGTTTTTGCTTACAAGCTTTAAGTCAAATCAAATCTGAGTCAAGTGGAAGTCCTGGTAGAAGAAGAAATAGATTTTGTGCAACCAGGGAGCTGAGATCACGTTCAGATAAACTGATCATCAGATGAGAGAGAGCATTAAAATGCTCACTTTGATGTATTTTAATATCACAAAATGGGGTTTTATCAGGTTTGTAGGGGCCAAAGGGTGAAGAACAATATCAGCAACAATACAAGAGAACAACTGCATCGACATCAACAGTCTGCTTAATCTGCACATTAATCACGTTTAATGCAGATTTAATTCAACAAATGGCATTAACTGGTTGAACTGTGTTTATAGTTCATGAGGTCTGTTCATCACTGGGTTTAAACCCCCCATAGGCTTTTTTTCCTTTAATCTACTGTTTGTCATTATTATGTTTACATTTTATCTTGGTTGCTGTGCTAAATGTCTCGTCTAAAGGTGTGGCTGTACCATACAATGAGCAGAGCTGTAAATTAAGCTTAAATTCATTGATAAGCAACATTAAAGAGCAGTCATACTTTTAAAAAAGTAAATATTTCTAAATCTATTTTTGTGGCTCAGTAGTTCTTTCTGCCATTCTGAAAGATTGTGTTTAATGTTAAAGGGTCACGCATTTATTCGTGCATACTGTATAATTCAGATGCAGATATCACAAATTGGAAAATCTACTAACATTGTACTAAAAGTTATTGGTTTATGTTTATTTTTGTGTAATTCTGGTGAACTGTGCCTTTAACTTTGATATCTATTCATTTAAAAACAGTTTTTGTTTTTTAAAACTAGCAGGAGGTGGACATATTAACAGCAACACCTGTAGTATACCAGTGGTGTTCATACATTGCATTGCTTTATGTTCAGGAGGAGGGTTCATATTTTGTCCACCTGGAACAACCTACTGTCCAATCCAACACCATTATACTGTGTAGGTATTGCTATTATTGTGTCCAAAAAAATGTCTTGCAGAAACGAGATCGCTCAATACATCGACATCCCCCACAACTTCACACTGATAAGAGACTCAGTCCGAATCGGACAGCTGATGCACTACGACTACTCCAGCCACAAGTACGTCTTCTCCATCGGTGAGAACTTCCGCTCGCTCCTCCCCGAGGTCTCGCCGATCCTCAACAAGCACTACAACGTCTGCGCCGTGGTCGGCAACAGCGGCATCCTCACCGGCTCGCGCTGCGGCACCCAGATCGAGAAGTTTGACTTTGTCTTCCGATGCAATTTTGCACCGACCGAGATCTTTAAGAAGGATGTCGGGCGGCGGACCAACATGACGACCTTTAACCCCAGTATCCTGGAGAAATACTACAACAATTTACTGACTGTGCAGGACAGGAACAACTTCTTCCTGAGCCTGAAGAAGCTTGACGGCGTCATACTGTGGATCCCGGCGTTTTTCTTCCACACATCGGCCACGGTGACGAGGACGCTGGTCGACTTCTTCGTGGAACATCGAGGTCAGCTGAAGGTCCAGCTGGCCTGGCCCGGAAACATCATGCAATATGTCAACAGGTAAGACACCCAGTAAGACTGCGGTACATTAACAACAAAGCCCCCTCTATTAATATTATATAATGACATCTTAACATGAGCCTTTGCATTTACACCATGATAAGCGGAGAATCCGAATGAACTTACACTAGGCTATGTCATTTATTAAGATGGCGGATGTTATTGACATGGGTCTGCCATGTGCCGCCTTAAGAAATTGAGGAATGGCATTAGTCCAGTGTACCCTATGCTAGAGTAGTGCATTTCTTGGGGACTATTTTCAGCCGTGGATTAATACACGTTTGGTGCTGACTGTTAACAGCAGCAGGATGGTGTATTGAGTCAAAATAAACTACAGTGTGTTCATTGTAATGAAGGACCATGCCACCCAGTGCAACAGTGTGACTCATTGTCATGTTTTTAATAGTTTAATGCAATAGGATTTTTTGATGATAAAAGAAAATGTAGATTTCCAAACCTAATCCAGCTTCACAAAAATCCACTTTAATTAGTACTTGGTGGTTTTTGCCAAATGTGTTTTGGAGGGAAATGCAAAGTTGCTGTTTGGATTATGTTAAGAGATGCATCCATTGCAATTTTCTTGGCCGATTTTCATTCTAAGAACTATAATTGTCAGCAAGGCTAACTTTTTTCACTCGTCTGGAAAATAATGTCAAGTCTGTGTAAACTGACGACTAATTACATTTGAACACATCATGATAGCATTATAATTTACCTCCCCCCAATACTCATTTATACAACTTGAACTCATCATAATGCAAGCTAAGTCGACCTCCGTTAACGTTAGCCGTTAGCTCCGTTATAAGCAGGACTGTGCTATGGAGAGACTCCATGCAGACGAGCTGGTCACTGTGATGACTCTGACCAGTACGATGGGAATGAATTACAATACAACAAGTGCCTGATTAAGTTAGTCACTCCAAATGTTTTCAAGGTTGTTCCTCCGCTGCTTAATTTGGTGCTGCTGTGGGCCGACGTAAAACTATCATGCAGCACACGTGTAAATGTAACCTGCAAAAAGAAAATGAAATGTGAGAGTATCCAACCGGTGACTTTTGTAGTGATCAACTGAAAACCGTCCGGTTTCGATAGTCTGACGATCGATCGGTGCAATTCTAACTACCGTATTTTCCGCACTATAAGGCGCACTTAAAAGCCTTTAATTTTCTCAAAAAATGACAGTGCGCCTTGTAATCCGGAGCGCCTTATATATGGATCAATTGGTTAATTGGTTGATCCATACTGGTTGTACACGGCGCTCTGTCAAAATGTTTCAGTACGACTGGTAAACTACAAAGCCGCACTGCGGTAAACACCGGTACTGTGCTTACTCCTAGTCCAACACCACTTGTGTGTGTATAAAGACCCCAAAATGGCACCTTTCAAGAGACACGCTTACGACGCTATTCTATTCTATGCGCCTTATAATCCGGTGCGCCCTATATATAAAAACAGTTCTAAAATAGGCCATTCATTGAAGGTGCGCCTTATAATCCGGTGCGCTTTATAGTGCGGAAAATACGGTATGTTCACTGCACCTCTCAGTAATTTTTCTGCTTGTCTTGCACACAATTAGACACATTTACACTTGGTAAAGATGGTCAATGCTGTCTCCTATAAAAGGTAGCACACATGTTACACATTTGTTTCTCGGTAAAAACCTGTGTCCACCGGTCTCTCTCTCGCTCTATTTTATGTCTGTTTTATGTCCCTATGTATCTCTGTCCTGTTTGTAGTAGTGAGTGTGGTTGCATTGTATTGAGCTGTACTCTTATATAGCAAAGAGGAGATTTAGGCTCCAAAGCCAGATTATAAGGAAACAGCTATTTAGTGAAAGGTATGGCACAGAGCTGGGACTGTGTGTGTCTGGAGAGGGATTTAAGTCTGGTGCTTAGTGTTGTTGCAGCAGATTAGGCCGCTCGTACAGTAGCGGCCTAATCTTCACCAATCCCATTAAACCTACCTGCTCTGGAAGAATTACCGCGTTCAAGCAGCTCAGTCGGCTTTCAGCACCTCAAGGACTCTTGGGAGGTGGTTTTGTTGAGGCCGGTTTGGAGAGTTCCCCCTCTGTGTTTCTACGGAGCAGGACTGCCTGATAAAAAACATCAGCAGTAATCATATTAGGTTTTTGTTTTTTTCTCAGATTCTGAAATCATTGCTGTCAACAGTTTATTATCAGATTTTTGGTGACTGACAGTAACAATTCACCTTACTTAAAAACCTAAGGGGAAAGTACATGGGCTAAACCTAAGGAAACGGGGGGATCTTATACCTGGTGTGGACAATAGACTGTCTATAAGAAGTGGACGTAGTCATCGTGACGTCACCCATTGGTTTGTGGACTGCTGTTACGAGGCTCGAGTTTGGCGATTTCGCCGTTGCCATCTTGGATTACCGCCGTCACCATGTTGTTTTTTTTCGGTACCGATGAATAGAAGTGACCATATTTGGAATGCAGAGGAGTGACGTAGTGACGCCGGTCGCCCCAATGCAAGTTTTGAGACACTTCCGTATTAGCTTTACTCGGCAGAACCCGAGGTTGGCGCCTGGTGTGGACAGACGCTGCAAACCGCAAATGTCTGAAAGCTACAAAAATATGCAGAAAAGCTTTTCGTATTCCACCATATATAGTCATGTAAATCAAATGAATCAAGGCCAGATATAATCTTAATAACAGGTGGAAGCGTGGTGCACTACCCACGTTCAAAGAAACTGGCATTTTTGCCACAATGCCTGATTTGGTGTGAATGCAATCAAACACTCCACGTTGAAATATCTAAGGTTCCGTTAATGTATAATTGTTCTCCTCACTTGTGCTCAACAGCTACTGGAAAACCAAGCAGCTGTCGCCGAAGCGCCTGAGCACCGGCATCCTGATGTACACGCTGGCGTCGACCATGTGCGACCAGATCCACCTGTACGGCTTCTGGCCCTTCGGCTGGGACCCCAACACGGGGAAGGAGCTGCCGTACCACTACTACGACAAGAAGGGCACCAAGTTCACCACCAAATGGCAGGAGTCCCACCAGCTGCCCGCCGAGTTCAAACTGCTCTACAAGATGCACACGGAGGGACTGCTGAAGCTCTCCCTCTCCCACTGTGCTTAGGGCTACAAACTGCAGCAGGTGCGGCGCTCCTTCCGGACTCCTCTCCAGCGCTGCCACGGGCCAGAATTGTCAAAATGATGAGGCAGACGAGGGAAGACTTCATTATAATTTGTGGTTGGTGCAATGGGTTAAACTCTTTTCAGCCCCAAAGCCACATTTGACGAAACAGTGCAAGTAACAAGGAGTCTATTCTTTTCCAAAACTACAGTTTTGGAAAAGGTGGCTGCGGATGGACTTTCGAGTGATGTTGCTTTTATGGCAGAATATCACAACTTTGAATTGCTTCATGGTGTTTTTAGTCGCTCGTCACTCTTAGGACTGCAACTACAAATCAGACTGAGGTGAGCGCTGCGTCAGAGAAGGTAGATCCCTCCTCCAGTTCTATGAGGTTGACGCAGTTTGGGTCCTGATGCAATGGGGCCCTGAAAACTGAAAAGTTGAACCTGGCGCAATTTTTGTTGAAATTGAAAATGCCCGATCCGATGTCTGAAAGCGCACATTGCTCGTAGATTCAAATGCAGAGATTGTCACCCTGACAACTTTCCATAGTTTGTAAAATCCTCTCTCGTATTGTTATAAAATGCTGTGCAGTGTTTTGGCATCTGATAACCCTTCAACCATATGAATCAGTTACTCAAAGTGGACTTTCTGAATCATATTTCATTGTATCACTAGTACCTGAAGCGACCACCAACACAGACCACCAACACAGAAGGTGTGTCACCTTCGCTGTTGGATGTTGAAACATTTGGATCTACCAGGAACAGTACAAAAGAGAACAGGGCAGTAGTTGTGTTTGCTCAATTGCTCCATTCAATTTAGGCATGTGGTAGAACTTTGATTCAATAACTTACAATGAGTGCAAAATTTAAACACAATAACCATCGATAAGTCACATGCATAAACATCTATAAAAATATTTGATTCGTCGTACAGATATCAGTCAGTTGATTGTTAAAGCTGCAGGTGAAACTTTTAACATATCACCTTATAAAGTTGTTACAGCTCAAGTGTAAACAAGCTTCCTATGTAAACATCCAGCAGACACAGAGGAACATTAACATCATTTTAGTTGTTTTTGAGTCCATCTGATGAATGTAAGTCCAGTATTTTCTCTCTTTTAGCTCTATTTTTGGTCTCCACCAGCTCCTGGGAGAAATATCTCTTTAGCTGCTTAATTCTCCACTTTCTTCACCAGCAAGTCATTAACTGTTTGCCAATTAAAGCTAAGAGAAGTCTGAGGTTTCAGTAGAACCTCTTCTATGGCACTGCACAAAAGTAAATTAATGTATAAACTATCAGAGCCAAGGCTATTTAACGTCTGGTAACATTTTACACTTTACCACAGCAACATCGAGCACAACCATAATCTGTATAAAGACTGAGTCCGCTTGTGTGTCCATGAAACATCTTTAACAGACGAGAAGAAGCACAGACAGGACCATACATGTCAAAATTGCGGATAAAGGTATAGGGCTGTTTGCTGACTTCGTAAACTGTATAAACGGTGACATTACCATGGCAACAAATCTGAAAAGTCACTGTTGGAAAAAAGCAGAGGCACCACGAACAAACATCCATCTGCAATGCAGTTTAGGATAAGGCTCTGTGGGTTGCGTTCAAATATATTTGAGTAAATGTTAAATAAATGATTTTATTTTAAAAGTGACAGCCTTACTTTGTAAAGATTACCAATGCTAGCTAGCTGGTTGTGTAGCCAGCACTATGCAACTTATCAGGAAGATTCACTTTCAGCCAGTATGCTGCCATTACTTTCTTCTGCGTTGTGGTAATGTCTTAGATTTGTTTCCCCATGTTGTGTGTCTTGAAAATGGGGTTATATGGGTTACTCTGTGATTTAGAACCTAGCCACCTACCAAATACACCCACCTCTTCAACAGCCACTACACCACTCCCCATAGTAATGAACTTTCACCATTCACACAAAGTTATTTTACTTTTTACATTTGCTACTGTTAGAAGGCATTGGTGAGGGACTCTACAGAGTACGAGAGGATTTGAACCGATCCATTAGCTTTCATAGTAAGTGGAAAAGATACCAGAGGACACAAATACTATAGTCCATCTCTTGAGAATCTGTTTGGGTTAATGACAAATATCTTATTGTGTACTTGTTGTTTTGAAATTGTTAAACTGTAAATCCTTAAATTGCTCTATGATTACATAATCAACTAAAAGAGCCAAGGAGAAAGAGTGCAGATTATGAATCTACAAGTAGGCAGAAACAGGAACTCTGGTCTCCTGGAAAAATGTTGGATGCGCTACTCCCCATCCAGCACCTCGTGCTCCACACTCTTATGCTATGTTCACATTACGAGGGACAAACCAACCAAATGGCCAAGTGTGGCCAAATACATCATCGCCGTGGAGGGTACAGGAAGTGTGGGGTGAGAAGGGGGGGGGGTGGGGGCATGAAAAGGTTTTCCTGAAGGGATTTATGCCAGAGAAGGTTTATTTTAACCCAAAAACATGTTTTCCCAAACCTAAGGACCTAAAGACCTAAGGACATTTCTGGCAGGGAAGCAAATGTCGAAGCAAAGGGGACCAGAAAGTTGAAGCCAGCTCAACCTTGATTTATCGTGCGTTTGTCGGGCGTCAGTTAGTAGTTAATGTCACAGGCCTCCGTTGAGAATGACTTGTAGAGAGTTGCTTTGTCGCTCGTAGTATGAACATATCATTACTTTCCACTTTACTTTCCTCCTGCCAGAGGAAGACTGGTCATCGAGAAGTTTGGGAAAAGTTCCAAATTGCCGATCAATTCCAGGCCGAAACAGGCTGGTGGTCATAGAGGTTTTGTTGATCTGATGTCAGTGCCTGTCACACTGGGCCAATCCAATACTTTCAATATTGAGGGGGAGCAGCCCCTCCCAACACAAGACAGCGTGAGACGAGGGAAAGCCACATGTTCTCACAGCCATGAATTCCAATTTGTACATAATACTTCAAATGTTTTGTATCATATCATACAGCAGCCCTTTTATTCAGGGAAGTAGTGAGTACAGTACTGAGATTGTCATCAAACAAAACGTTATTTTGAGATTGGTCGTAATTCTGGCTGAAGGTTAAGGTTTCGGGAAAGTTTTCTTTCACCCCGGTTGAGTCCACAATTGGGAAACGTTTGTGTGTTTTGTGGTATGAAGGTATGTATCAAGTATGTGATAAGTGGTTGATTAGAATTAATGATTTGAAATGCTCAATGATATTTGGTCCTGTGTTTTTTTTACTGTACGTGGGAGCTGATACATGTTTCTGATACTACAAATGTACACTTTACACACACATTTTACATGCAACACTCATAGACACATGCTTTTTTTCAGGCGTATTAAATGTAAACTATCATATCTGACATGTGCTTTCTTTTGTCATGTATTTACATATTTGCTGCAGTGTGTTAACACTTTTGTTGACAAAAACATGATAAACTGGGACTATTTTTGTAATCTGCAGCTGAACTTCAGCTGTTTCACCTTTTGTTTGTTGTTTTCTTAGTCTCCGAAATGAGACGTCTATGACTTGAAACGTGAAGGTTAAACTCACCATTTAATAATACTGGTGATGGTGTTATTTTTTGACTTGAGCACATTACTTACTTGACTTAAAGTTATTAAGATGTAGATTTTCTTTATTTTTGTCCTCTTTTGTCACCTTTTATTTTTGTAATATAGAATATCAGTCAGTATCAGGTAACATTTTTCCAGAATGTACTTTTTGCATTTTGAATGATATTAATGAGGCTGGCTCCATCTACATCGACATGTCTGTAGAGATTACTCTATGAAGGGTAATATATACTAAAACCACATTTAGATATCATACGCAATATGCTGTAGTTTAACAAATATTTTTTATTCATCCAATACTTGAAAGAAAATATATATACTCTGTATTTATTTAATCATTTAGTCATTAAAATGAATGAAATGATCCATTTGACAAAGTGACTCCTGTCTTGTTTTGAGTGGGTGTTAACTGAAGCATGCTGTCCGTTGTTTAGGACAGTATTTGATCTGCTCATTACAGAATTAAGAGCATATCTATTGCCTCCAAGCTGCTCACAAAATCGGTGGCTTGAAGCTAACGGTGCTAACAGTGCAAATTACTTGAACAGTGCTGAAAGAGCTAACAGTGCTAACCTGAGGGTTAGCCACCGGTCGGGAGAGCGTCATCAGCAGTGACTGCAGTGAAGAGTGGTGGCCAGGAGCTAACAAGTGGGGTACGCTCACATGCACTTACATGCACTAAAAAGCATGCACAGCGTGCTTAAAAGCAAGGAGAAGCTCGGATAACAACACACAGGGAGGGAGACGTTACTCCACTATTTCTTTACAAAGACAATAGTTCTTTGATAATGCTCTGAATGTCGAATATTTTTGTATCTACTTTCTTGTGAAGGCTCAGCCGTTATGGACAGGCCATTGTTCCGATGGCCCTTTTTTTCCAAAACCCCAGTAGTCCAGAAAATGGCCCATTGGACCGAAAGCCCTTTTGTCCAACAGCCCGTTATCTCGAAAACCAACGGCCACTGTTCTGAGGGCCCATTGCTCCAAAAATACACATTGTAAATGTAGTCAATGTGAACAAGACTGGACCACAACTAAAAGGCAACAGTGTGTCAATGTTTCCCCTTTGTCTGGACCAAGCCAATGTGTGTGTGCGTGTGTGTGTGTGTGTGTGTGTGTGTGTGTGTGTGTGTGTGTTCATATATTTTGTGTACAGAGTCAAACAGTGCTCTGTCTTTTTAGTTTTTTTCAACAACATTAAAGATAAGATTGTCGAATGACACACACACACACACACACACAATATTTAGAATGTGCGCACTTTACCAAAAAGTCAAAATTTCTGAAAATACACAAATGTCCTCACTTTATAAAAAAATGTCCTTGCTTAAAATTCAAACATCAAAGATAGAAGAACAGGAGTGTGTACACACACTTTTTTCTGAAATACAAACAGAGATGATGTAAGGCAGCAACAGCCTGCAGGTCGATACGCTGATGGTTTTTAGGGAGTGTGGTCAGAGGTCAGAGGTCAGGGAGCGTCTTCTGAACAGCTTGGGGGTTCAGAGAGGACGAGTCAAAGGGAATTTTGTCAGAAATTATAATTTTTTTAAAACAGTATCTTTTATTTGTTTTATGAAGTAAATAAAAACATGTACGATCTTCACGATTTGAATGAATTCAAAGAATGCAAAATAAATAAAAGAAGTAGAATGCACTAAAAACCAAAAGTATCTCTAAATCTGTGATATGATGCTGCAGCGATTTATTTCAATAAAAGTAAATTACAGCATTTTAAATTGAAAAAGAAAAATGACCTGTGAGTAAATGTGTGTGTGTGTGTGTGTGTGTTTCTATAACTATCCTCTACTCACTTGCACATCGACTAATCATTCTCCTGCCCACACAGTTCTAATCAATTACTATCTGCTACCAGTAGATCTGAAACATCAATAATGACCACAGTGACATTTAAATGAGCAACCATAATTACCATAGCAACAAAAATATAATAAAATAAAGAAATATGTTTAGAAATATATTTTTTAATTATCTTATTAACATATTAGTTTTGATGTTAATTACAGAAAATATTTGATGCTGAAATAAAATTCAAATTTTTTCTTTTTTCAACGTGGGCATACTTAAAGACCAGAAACAACCGTCACAAGAATGTAGGTCAGCGTGTATGTAAATAAGAGAGGTCAGATGGCGTGCGCCGGGGGTGGCTGACCTCTGACCTCTGACCCTTTTAGCTGCTTCATGTCATCATCTGGTGACGAAAGAACACTGGATTTGAAACGGGCCTTGGTAATCTCACAGAATGGGATGATCCTTCATTTGAACAAAATAATTTGTAAACGTTCACACATTTGATATTGTACAAGTTGGTGAGTGCTACTATTGAGAACAATTAGATGATGCTGTCAAAAAAATGTAAGATTTAAAAAAATATATATAATTTTTTTTCTTCCTGTAATGAAATTAATGTGTAATAAATGTGTTATCCATTTCATATCATAGAGTTACTGACCTGTCATTTTTTTTGTAAAAAGGATTTGTTATGATCCGGCAGCAAATGTTTAACGATGAAACTTTATTGATCTGTGTGGGACAATAACGTCACTGCTGGAACTGGAGAATCAAAAACGATTTATTAAAGTAGAGTCACAATGAGCTCAGATGAAAAAAATTAACGAAGCACATAAAATAGAGATATAATAAAACAAATGGCCTTTTATCTGGTTTTGTTATCGGAGTTAAAAGATAAAGAGAAAACATTATTGATTCCGTCAGGAGGAAACGAGGTCACTGCACTAAAAGAAGAGTGACAAATACAAACAGCATAAATATACTGAAGTCTAAATGAGATGCAGTTAATAAATAAAGTAAAAAAAAAGAATGGAAGTAAAGAGTTCAGTAAATCATTTTAATTGTGTATGAATGTGTGTTTTGTTGTTTCTATTGAAAAGAAATACGAAGGAGCTTCAATCCAAAGCGCTGGTCTGGGATCATTCACGTGTGAAATTCAATGAAAGAAGAGGGAAAGCCACACACTCCACATGAGGCTCACTTACAGAAAATGTTTTAAAAACAACTAAATAAAAAGTCTAAAATGTTGTTGCCCTCTGACTAAATATATGGACTCAGAGTCTTAGAGCAACTAATTGGGTCTAAACCAACAAAGAAGAAAAAGACTCAAAGAAAGGAGCCGAGCTCATCGTCTGCAATGAGAACCGGTCTCTTTAATCACACGCTGGAGAAACATCGATATGGTGCATCTCTAACTTCACCGTGTGAATGTGTTCTGGCACATAAAAACCACTCTGCTAATCTGCTGTCGTCTCCCATTCGACCGTGCGAAGATCTGAAATATTAATGCGTCTTCTTCTTCTTCTTCTTCTCTCTGATCAGAAGTGTGAAAACTCAGAGAGAGAAAGAAGGCGGCCTCGGTCTGCAGCCGTCGTGCTGATTGTCGACGGCGTCTTCGGAAATCAATAAATCAAATGTTATGATTAAAAGAGCAACATGCCAGAGGACATTAAATAATCATGCGGGGAGGAGGACGAGCAGCAGGAGGAAGACCCCCCCCCCCCCCCCTCCTTTGGTCCTGTGGTTAATAAGTGATGACTCTGTGCTGTGATTTGGGAAAATGACTTTGTCAACAAGGACGTATATGATAAAGCTCTGTTCTTTGTGGCGTTTGGATATATGTGACGTGTAAAATAATGTCGACTGAGCAGAAAATGCATAATTGGGGGGGGGGGTTAATTTTGCAAGTTGGGTTGAGAGATATTTTGATGTTTTTTTACTGATGCTGTCTGTCTGACGTGTCGTCATGGTTTTACAAGCCAGCGTATATTCACGTACCGCTGTTTACGTTGTCATTTACAGTCAGTTTGATGTATTTTGTATTTTCTTTAACTTTTAACATTTTTCACTTTTGCTTTGTCTTCACCATTTTTTGGGGGGCTAAATATGAACCCACATTTTTACACACAAAATTCACTGTACGCATTAAATAATAATAACAGTTCCAGGATCAGATCAGCGTTTTTTTGTCACGCTATAGATTACTGAAAGGTTTATATTGAATATTGACTTCCAGTTATCTGATTAGTTTAAAGCTCAGACCTTCATTTAACGAGCTTCTTCCTTACAAATCAAAATGTGCTTTCTTTTATTTAGAGAGCCCCGATGAAGATATCACAGCGACACACAAACACACAGAGAGGTGAGAGAGGAATTAAGAAAAGAGGAAAAGGCATTCAAAAAAAATCTAAAACAGAACAGTTCCCAAAACACAACACAGTGAAACTGAAGCTGACTTTGTTTCCATCTTTAAAGAATCCAGAACTTTACATTTCAAAGCATTTAAAGTCAGAAAGCTGCACACGTTAAGCCATCGACAGGTCTTTGAGAAACCAGATATGAATTATAAATCATAATTTATGATGCTTTACATGGTGAACGCACAAAAATACAATTTTTTGTATCCGTCAGACTTCAGCTCAGTTCGTGAGGTCAAAAACAACTGAAGCTCATGTCACTCATTTATTTTCATTATTATTATTTATTTATTTATTTATTATTATTAATTTCTTTCTTTTTTTTCCAAAATGTATCCTGTAAATCTTTGGTTGGTTTTGTGTTTGTGTGTGTGTGTGTGTGTGTGTGTGTGTGTGACATTGTTTTTCAGATTTATAAATGGCAGCAGTGTTTGAGTTTGTATCGTGATGAACAAATCATTAAAGTCATGTCTTGTACTGTTACAGCAGCTGCCCGGTCAGACAGTTTACTGCCAGCATTGAGAACAGAGTGATTTTATGCAGCGAGAAAAGGAAACAACAACCAAGTCAAGATTCATGTGAACACAACACAGAGTTTAAGAAATGATGGTGGACGTCCTCTGTGTTTATGTTTGTTTCATTTAAGTTTAAAAGATAGATTTTGCCATCTGCCTTTAAATAATAAAATGTAAGAGGACATGACCTCTACAGCTGTCTGTCCACAATCACTCGTATGGAAAATATTGTATCACACTGTACAAACACACACACACACACACACACACACACACACACACACACACACACAGTGGTCAGTGTTGTTAATGAATGTGCGTGGAGGAGAGGTAAAGCTGCCCTCAGATCAGCGAGTTGCTTCTCGGAGAGGAGAACCGAGCTCACATGGAAATGTATCACTAATATTGATCTGAATTAGCATGAGCTGCCACTGCCTGTGGCCATGCTCTCTCTGATGTTTGCTATAACGTGTGTGTGTGTGTGTGTGTGTGTGTGTGTGTGTGTGTGGGTGCACTCAAACTGTCGGCTGCTGTGTGACTGAAGTGATTTTAATGAGGGAAGACGATGAGCCCTCTTTAATGGTGTGAATTGTAAAAAGAAAACAAATATTCTAATTAAAAATATTATTTCAGAAGATGCTTTCTTGTTTAATTTGACAATTACAAAAACTAAAAGCTGTTCATCTCAGATGTTCAGGGGGGAAATTGATTCATATTTTTGTTTTTGTATATTGTTAATTGTTTAATCTGTGCCACTGTTCATTTTTCTGTTTGTATCTTTTTTACCGTATATTTCTGTGAACACTTTAAGATTTTAAAATGTGTCATCAATTTAAAGGTTTATTTTAGATTAAGGAAATAGAGTAATGGCATCATAAACATTTAAATATAAGAAGTTCTAGCATTGCAAATTGAATGTTTGGAGCTGCAAATTATGTATTTTTAAATCTTGGTCATGTCCTGTGTCACTTTTAACAATTTGGGGGGAGTTTTAGGTTCTCACTCTCAAACGGTGGGCACTTTGAGACATTTAAAGCCATTGAATGATTTGGCACAAATTCATTATTTTACAGAAAATGAATGAATGAATTTAACATTTGACTTAAAAAAAATAAAAGAAGAAGAAAACTTTAGACTTCGTTCTGAGGGGGGGACCTGGGACTTGGACTCCTGACCTCAGTATTTTTAAATTCCTGACATTTGTTTAAGTAATTATTTACATTTACAAATATCATAATGTGCTCTTTGTGTTAGTGTCCCAAATTGTAAGAACAAAAGAAAGAAAAAGAAGAATGTATTGAGCTTATTTCCTGAGTGTGTTGTGAATGTGTGAGCATTGAACGATGCGGTATTGATATTTCTGCGATGACTTATGGCTTGGTGCTGCACGGCTCACGTTTTGCAGTGTGTGATTGTTTTTCCTTTGCATCAACTATTTCTACAAATGAATACCACTAATAACACGTTAGCATCAGTTCTATCTCCGTCTCACTGCAGGTGCTGGATGTGGTCACTGTGTTGTTTTGTCCTTTTAGTGTCTTACATTTAAAGGTTTGTGCTGCTCGACTTGTCACTTTTGGAACATTTTGCAAACAAACGTTACTTTGTCCTCGTAGGTTAGAAAAATGAATGCAATAAAATAATAATGCGAGTTCATGAATTCAACAATCCTTTTATTTATTTATGTGTTTTTTTAAAGCAATTTGTTTTTCTTCTTTTTTTTCCTTGCTTCCATTTTTCATGTAACATCCAAGAGTGATAATGAATCCTCTCAGGAGTCAACCTTGACTGTCATTTAACCCTTCACATTGTGAGGCCCTTTGGGTTGGATGGTCAGTCATTTAACAATTGAAACGCATGTTCAAAAACCCACAAAAGTCAGGTATTTTTAAAAGACTGTTTTCATTGCAGTTGGCTGGAGCTATGCAACAGTTCCAGAATGCACAGCGACTAACATAGAATTAAGGTGCGAGATGAAAGTCTGTTAAATGGGTGTTTGTTTAGAGTGGGAGAAACGCAGCCAGAATGGCGTGCGGTCACATTTGAATACAGCGGGTCGACTCCGCACGTGGCCATTGTGCTCCCATTAAAAGCCGGTTTCACGGCCAACAGGACCGCAACAATAGAGGCAGCAGGTCTGAGAAAAAAGTTTGAAAAGGCTTGAAGAGAATAAAGGAGGAAGAGAGGGAGGAGGAGGAGGAGGAGGGGGAGGAAGAAAAGGGGGAGATGATAAGAGGGAAGTGTGCTTTTCTTTTGTCAGTTTTGTCCCAAATGACTAAGAATAGATATACAGCAGTATTATCATTATCATATTGTTACATTTGCATAATTTACACAAGTGTGTGTCTCTATCTACAGTATATATAGTAAGTACATCCATCACTCTCTAGACTGCTCTACATATCTTTACAAGTCTTTGTATCCCCTCCATATATTTATCTAAATCTACACGCGTTCATGTAAAAAAATACATTTATGTGTC
>NW_027466519.1:6887500-7102500 GCF_050575085.1 Anarhichas minor | reverse complement strand
ATAACATTTAACATTTTTGATGGTTTACTGACTTCAGAGCGGTTGCAATGTTTTTTGCGACTGTTGAAAAAGATAATTAGTACTGGTGGCAAAACAAACGTAATCAGGGATCTCTAAAAGTTATACCTGCTCCCTTTTTTCTTTTGTCCTGATCCGATCTGACTCTGATCCGCGATCCGATCCAATCCGTTGCACCACTAGCTCTGACCAAAATAACCCAAAGAATGAACACAGTCATGCAACATATCCATGGTTTGCAGAAACGTACAATGCCAACATTTTGTCTTATCTGCAAAAAGTTTGTCAAAATATTCGGAGAACGTTGTACTGAAAATATGTAAGAAGTCTTTAGCATTCTCTGAATGGATGCCCACATCTCCAATTTGTTTTAGTGACTCTACTGTGTTTGGTGTTATGTTGATGAAACAGCTGTTTCCTCAGTTGGAGACACAATCCACCAGTCAGAGTTTTTAAAACGGGATTAAGGATGGGGATAACCAAAACCATACTGAGAGAAATACAACACCATCTTTTATTACTGAAAATATACTTTAGATTGACTAGAATACTTGATCTAGTTGTATTGTTTTATGGAAGAGGAAAAGGGCCTTTGACTTTTATATTACAATCAATCCTGGTGTCATTGTTTTTGTGTTTTATCATAATTTCCGATGATAGATGAGGCAGAACTATTAGAAATTGAATATGAAATAAGTGTGTGTGTGGGATTGTTTTTGTTGTTGTCTCTACACTTGTTACTTTATGATGATGGATCGGAGCCAGAGAGAGAGACAGAGACAGGGGGAGAGAGGCAGACAGAGTTATTTAGCAGTCATTTGTCCTTGGAAGTGTAATGAATTGTAAAGTGAACCAGCTACAGGCCATAATGCTCTTTCAATGCAGCTCCCACGCTCATCACTCCAGCCAGAGTCTGTCGATAACATCCCAACACACACCAACAAATCATTTACACTTCAGCAGTCTGCACTCAGCGCTGTGAGCTACACAGCTGCAAACATCTGTCCAACACCACACAGCAGACCAAACTATACTCATTTACTGTATTGTTGCTCATCTCCATATGATGTTTCATCATATATATGTTACGCCAGGGTACTTTACAGAAACCCTGACGTGGTCATGGTCACACATCTCCATCCTAAAAAAAAGGCTCAGAAAAATGTGATTATGCATAATTGTATATGTCATGTTTGTTATGTTGTTGTCATGTCACATCATGTATGTTTTGTTATTGTCACGTGATGGCATCATGTCATGTTTGTTATGTTATTGTCACGTGATGGCATCATGTCATGTCTGTTTTGTCACATCATTTCATGTCATGCCATGTGATGATATCATGTGAAGTTTGTTATTTTATTGTGATGTGATGTTCTTTATGTTATTGTCGTGTGATATCATGTCATGTCATGTCACACCATGTCATACAGTACTATGGGATCTCATGCCATGTAATCAAGCGTGCTGTCATGAGTGCTGTATCTTCACATGGTATCAGATGGTTCATGTCATATCACGTCACACATGTCATTTATATCAAGTCACATCAGATTATGACATTTAGTTTCATCTTACATCATAAGATATCATCTTATGTTTAATTATATCTCATGTGTCATGTCGTTTCACATCACCCTCTCTTGTCTTGTTATGTCATGGCACTTCAGATACCATTCCATGATGATGTCATAAGATGTCCCATGACATCAGGTTATGTCATATCATATCGTGTCACGACATGATGTGTTGTATGGTGGCGTGACGTGCTGTGTCTTGTCATTTAACATCCTGTTGTGTTGGTCATGTTATAGTCACACTGTGACCATCTCATGCAGCAGCAGATTGATTCACTATCTCTCTCCGTGCTCATCAATGCATTCTCCATAAACGGAGAAAAAAATCCATGAATGTAATAAAAAAAATGAATCAAATCATGACATTTCCAGCAGCAAAGTCGTTTTTTTATATATATGATGCTGTCGTGTCATCTTACATCATTTGCTTCCTGTCATATTGCATCATGTCGGGTTCTCTTGTTTTGCTGTTATGTGAAGTTGTTGGGGGGGAAAGTCCCATAATCAAGACTTTCAAGATAAACCAGTGTTGCAATATTTGTCAATATTTGGGGGGTAAAATCTAAATTTAAAGAGGTCGGAGCTTTGCAAGGTAAGATAAAAGAAACATTTTTTCCTCAATGTTGAGGGAGGCTTTGTTGTCAGTTCTGGTTTGATCATGTGTGTATCATGTGTTATTTCTGGTCACCTTACTCTATCTTAACAATCAGAGACAGCAGGTGATGAGATGAGAGCTGAGATGAGATCAAATTTTAATGATCCCTGTGGGCAATTTGCTTCTTTGCAGCAGCAAAAGAGAAAAAAAAACCTGCATCCTCCATTTGAGTCGTGCTTCACATGTAGAGTAGAGTGAAGGCGACTCTCCACACAGTCACTGTTTGCTGTTTTTGTTTTTCTAACTGTCTTTACTTTCTTTTACTTATTCATAAGTAAATCTAAATTATTCATATTATATTTATAAATAAAGAGCTTAAAATACAATGTGATAACTGATACATTTTGATGAGAACACCTCGAACACGTTAGTAAATGTCTGTATGAAATATTAAAGAAAGAGATCAACCTCATTAAATGCTCCATTTAATAACTGTTCTGGAGCTTTCAATCATAAGAAAATTCCATTTTTTATGAGCACTTTAAATACTTGTTATCCATGTTTTGTTAATTTCAAAACAACTAGAGAAACTCCATCTTGTGAAAAAAGATCATGTGATATGATCGAAAGCTCCAGAACAGTTATTAAATGGACACTGGGGGGTGAAATTGGATTTCTCGACTGCTGCTGCAAGAAAAGTCACAGTCATAGTAGCTTATCAAATATCATATGAATGTGTCTTTTCTTTGCTTGAAATAAGATAAAGTTGGGTCAAGACACGTTGAGCTGAACATTTGGTTCCACATCCACACAATAATTCATTTGAAATTTCTAATACTATCAGATTATTGAATAGGGAGAAAATAAAGGCCAGAGAACTTAGCAAGATATAATGCCTTGCACGCACATTTATAAAAGTCGCATTAATAGCCTATTAGCATTGTTCAGACTGTACAATAATAATATTTTCGTTCGAATCCAACCCGGAGCAGCTCCACCGTCCACATCGCCGCACACACCGAAGACGCCGATTGGCCAGCTGGCCCCTGGCACCACTCCCTCTTCATCCCCGTTAGGGCTACCGGCCCCTCTGATTGGTCAGTTCCACCGTCAATCAACGCGGGTGACGCCCCTCCATCCGAGCCCGCCTCCTCCCCTCCTTCTCCCGCAGCAGGTTGGGTTGAGCGGTCGGCTAGGGGACCGTGGACAGCTCCCGTCTGAGGAGCAGAGTAACGCAGGAGGAGGAGAGGGCTGGATATGGGGGAGCCACCGCACAGGCCCGTACGATCGAGATAAAAAAAATAAAAAATATAAAAACACTTTTTTTTTTTGATGTGCACCTACCGGGGAAAACACACAAAGACACGGAGCTGGAGAGGCCTTAGGAGGACGGGGAAACAACCGAGGAAGTGAAGGAAAAAGGGGGGAATACGGCTACTGACCCATCCCGGCGCATCAGGGGTGAAGCAGCGAGAGAAAGGAGGAGAAGAAGGAGACATCATTCCGCTCGACCCGATGGACTGAGAGGACAGATGAATGAAGACTGCCTACACTAACGCCTATAGATGTCTGGCCAAGGACCTGGATGTCTATGCCATGAACACGGACATGACAATGGACGGGCTTGGCAGCCTGCATGGCGGGGTGGCCGTGAGCTCCATGGTCCCTGACGTGGAGCTGATGAGCGGCCACAGCCCGCTCCACGGCCGCGGGAGCTCCTCGGGGGGCCACGGGGCGGCGGCGGCAGCGGCGGCCACCCTGCGGATACACCAGGACCTGGCCGCCGCCGCCGCGTCGTCCCGCTCCGCCATGGTGTCCGGCATGGCCACGATACTGGACGGCAGCGGGGAGTACCGGCCGGAGCTGTCCCTGCCGCTGCACCACGCCATGAGTGTGCCCTGCGACACGTCGTCTCCCGGGATGGGGATGAGCGGCACCTACACCACCCTGACCCCGCTGCAGCCGCTGCCGCCCATCTCCACCGTGTCCGACAAGTTCCACCACCACCACCATCACCACCACCACCAGCGGCTCTCCGGGAACGTGAGCGGGAGCTTCACCCTGATGCGAGACGAGCGGGGGCTGCCGGGCATGAACAACCTATACAGCCCCTACCACAAGGACCACATGTCCGGGATGGGTCAGAGCCTTTCCCCGGTACTGGGCAACGGCCTGGGCTCCATACACAACACCCAGCAGGGTCTCCACAATTACGGCACCGCGACGCATGGGGGCCACGACAAGATGCTAAACTTCGACGCGCACCACACTGCCTCCATGCTGGCCAGAGGGGACCACCACCAGCACCGAGGCCTCGGTGGCCCGACGGCCGGGATGATGCCGCACCTGAACGGCATGCACCACCCGGGGCACCCGGCCATGTCCTCGGCGGGCCACCACCCCCACGCCCACCTCCAGTCTCCATCCCACGGGCCCGTGTTGGCTTCCACCAGAGAAAGACCGCCCTCCTCCTCGGGGACGCAAGGGGTGAACAGCTCGGGGCAGCTGGAGGAAATCAACACCAAGGAGGTTGCGCAGAGGATCACGGCGGAGCTGAAGAGGTACAGCATCCCCCAGGCCATCTTCGCCCAGAGGGTGCTGTGCCGCTCACAAGGGACCCTGTCGGACCTCCTGAGGAACCCCAAACCCTGGAGTAAACTAAAGTCAGGCCGGGAGACCTTCAGGAGGATGTGGAAGTGGCTGCAGGAGCCCGAGTTTCAGAGGATGTCGGCCCTCAGACTGGCAGGTAAGAACACAACAAACTGCGCTGCCACGCTGGTGGCTTTTGGTTTGCTTCGTGCGTCAGGACAAGAAGAGGAATTTAAATCTCCCCCATAAATAAAAAAATAAAAATAAATCTAAAATGATTTCCCAACTGTCACTTTTTTCCCCCCCAAACCTTTTTGCTGGCTTTGTTTTGGTGTTTCCTCGCGGCTCCTTTTCAGCACTCCAATTCAGATGAAGGAAATGTATTTAGAATCACCGGTGTTATGATTACCATTATTGATCAATAACAAAAAGGGATCGATGGGAAATGACAAGGTCACGGGATTTCCCTCCAACAGTCCCCCCCCCCCCCCCCCCCCCCTCTCTCTCTCTCTGCAGCGACCCAGATTATATTTTCCTATCCCTGCATATAAGAGGGGAAAAACTGCACTTTTACTAAATATCAATTCAATTATTATATGCTATAAATTTCACCCAAATTATGGCTTCAAAATAAAATAACAGTAAGAAAAACAAAGGGAAAGAGGGGAGAAAAAAGAGGAAGTGCTTCCACTTCAAAATAATTTAGGAAAATTTGCACAAAATGTAGGAAATAATTCTTCCATTAAAGTCAAACTTCAGGCTCAGAGTTGTTCTATATTTTAGGGGTACGAGGGATTATATTATGCAGCCGCTGTCATGAGCCCGCTGAAGGCTGCTTTTATTCTCTTGCAGTATTTTGCAGGGAGAGAGGTGCGAGGCAGAGAGAGGGGGAGAGGGGTTTGTGTTTGATCGCGAGAGGCGCTTCAAGCGATCAGACGGGCTGTGTGACATAAACACGACGGTCTGCAGCATCAGTGGGTCTGGTGCCCCCTCTAGTGAGGAACTGCGTCCTCTGTCTGCCCCCCTCCCATCTAGCCTCTATTGTCTGCAGGGGACGGCAGCAGCAGCAAAACATATATATAATCAGGTGGCTTTTCAGGATCAGGATGAGTGTTTTTCTTCTCGTTGTTTCTTGTTATATTGTGTAACATGAACATGTGGGGTTTTAGTTTGCCAGTGAGATCACATTTAATGGTATTTCACAGAGGTGTTTTTATGGCAATTTGGACATTTTGTAAGCCGGATGTTTGAGTTTAGCTTCAAGACACAAGTGAGATATAGTGTTTACATTCACTTATTCATTTATAAGGGGTTTTCTTATCTCATTGCAGCCGTAAGTTAGTAAAAAATCAGTATGAAGAATACACAAGTTCAGCTCAGTTGCGAAATAGGTCGGTTTTCGCACAGGACTCAAACTTTTCATAAATCCAACTGGATGTTGCTGCTTTTATTGTGAAAATCTTCAAAATGTGAACTTTTCATGAGCCAAGAAGATAAAATTAGGTTTGTGACATTTATAAAAGAAAAAGTTAGTTTTTTAGAAGCAGGATACATTTCTCAACCCAAAAAGAAACATCTATCTCCCTTTAGTTAATCTACGAATAAAAGAGAGAGAGACAGTGTGTTCATCTTAAATCAACATGTTATTTGCTCCTTCTCACCAAGGTTCCAAAACAACTCATTGTAATACTAAAAGGTAAGATTTGTAACAAATAGATGCTGGAAAGATGCTTCTAGAAGAGCTGCATCAGGATACTTATGAAATATCTTTACAGGCAATATAATAATAGTTTGCTTCACTATTTCACTTCACTTCAATACATGTTTCTGGTTTGTGCGCTTAAGAAAAAGACCAAAAACACTTTTAAAGAGTTAAAAATAAGTCTTTAACAACTGCTTTTCACTCATGCTCCTACATTATTTGACACGTGGCAACCAAGATGAAGTAATCTGCATAAAATACAAATATTGAGACATAACCAAACAAAGTAAATGAAGCTAAACAAACATAAAACTATAAAATACTATTTGAAACAATGCAGAATAAGAGAACTTTATTATGTTCACTGCTGTCCAGTAAAAAAACAACACGTTTTCAGCTAAACTCAAAGACTTAAACATTCCTAAAAACCTAAACCCAATTACTTATTAAAGAAATGAAAGAAATCTTTCTTGTCATGGAGCTTATAAGTAAAGCAGTTTTTCTAATTTCATGGACGGTTTACATTTTACAGACGTGTTTTTCATGGGGCAGTGTTTTACTCTAGATATAGATGATGTAGTGTGGAGTTTGACTTTATTTTCAGTAAGGTTATAGTATCTGAAGTGTGTTTCTGCTGCGATCACTAATATGAATCCAACAATAAACCTTCAGCATAAACATTTGATCTTCTTCAGTTGTTTTTGACATACATTTATTTCCATGATAATTCCCTGAGTATCAGTCCAGAGAGTCTCTGGACTGATACTCAGGGAATGATCCTGGTGAAAGCAAGTCAATTCAAATAGATTTCTTTAACAAGATGTGTTTATTTATTTATTTATTTATTATCGATACCTGTGTGTCCTCGTTGGAATAGAAAAAAAAACATACATGTGAAAATGACAACGAATAGAAATGACAAATCGACATTATATGTAAAATATAATAAACGGTACTGTTCACTTAACAAACACAACCTACGTGGAGTTTCCTAAAATATCACTAAATGGAGAGTACCCTTACTATGCCTTACTTCAAATAGCTGAAATAGTTCCATAATTATCTTAATAAAAAAACCTCATTACTCGTGTAGTATCAGCCATTCTGCTGTAACAAGATAAAACATTTAGCACACACAGAGGTCAGAAAGAAGAAGAAACACATTACACTTAAATAAGTGAGAGTAGATGCAGTATGTTTGAAATGTTTATAATTGTATGAAGTTCGGTTAGTAGCGTAGATATATTAAGTATTCTACTGAGCATTGAATACTACATTTATTCCTTTAATATTTTTGCACAGGGACATTTCAAATATCACCCAAATGATATGTATCGTAGGCTTAATGAACTCATGGTATCTGTTTATATTCAGTATAACTATCAGTAATGAACGTTATCCAATACGTGTCTCCTTTATTTCCCATAGTGAATATAAACTTCAGTGAATGAAGCTATTATATTGCTAAATTATTCCTAAAACAACATTCAAAAAATAAATTCTGACAGGAGCTCCATAATAACCTTTATAAACTCATTTTATTTCCTATCATATCTCTATTCTTACACCTTGTGTTGACTGTTGTTTGTGTTGTGACCTTTAGATCGGATCGTGTTCTAAAGTCACATATCAGCGATGGTTTCACCTGACATCCTGATGTACTTTCTCATATTTGATGGCTGCCTCGTATTCCAATGTTTACAAGTAACATCTGTTAAATCTCCTTTTAAACTAATCGTGGCTTTATTTGTGGTGTGAATGTAACATGGTTTTAAGTGTCTGAGCAGTCTTTGCTGAATAGACTCTTATAAAGAATAATCACTGCTAATAGGCAGTGTTTTCTTTTTGTCCCCCTATCTGTTTTCCAATTAATGGAGATCCAAACATCTCAGATCGGCCAGCTGATTCTCCAAAAAAATTGATTTGGAATTTTGCATTTAATGAGCCTAGATTCGGTCAGTGGATGTGGTCCAGCTTTTACCCTCACATTTACATTATTTTGTACCCCTACATTTTAAATGTGTACACATGTGGATGAGATTATCTCTGCAGGACGTGTGTGTTACTTCGATAGGGGCTCTTTCATTTTCGGGGCTGGCATTTGACGATATGTGTTGATGTGAAAATGACTTGAGTGACGGTGGATGGAGCGTGGAGCTGGAGGAGAGTATCCGTGTTGCCTCGTGTAAAATATACACCGTGAACAGCCTCGTGCTCAAACTGCTGTCTGACGGAGCTACGCTCATCTGCTTTCCCTCTCTGCAAAACACTCGCTGGCTGCTGTGTGTGTGTGTGTGTGATGCTGGTTTCTTTTTTTAAAAGGCCCCCTATCCACGAATCAAACCTGAAATCATTGTTAGGGTTAGGGATTGACTGAATGTTTTTTTAATAGTAGAGTCAATAGTTGCAGTGGGCTATCCCAGTTTTGGTTGGTCGATACCAAATTGACACTGTGTCAATTGCTTGCATTGAGGAATAAATATTTGTTTTACTACAAACCCCTTTTTTCTTTTTCATTAGGAAACTAGATAACTAGAAAGCTTCCTGATTGACATGCTGTATCTTCAGAAAGCTGGTCACCAGTTCAAGAGTCAGTGTTGTTGAGGAAAGCCTGATGCTACAACCTAGAAGCTAAATGTGCTTAACATTAGCCTAGCTTAGCACAACAGCCCAGGAAGTAATGTTGTCATAGTATGTTTCAGCAAACCAAAGATATGTTGAATGTCAACGTCTTTTTACATTGGGTCAGAGCAAGTGAAGTAGTTTACAGCGTGACCGTTGTTGGAAGAAATGTGGTGTAACAGACGAGAAAGTCCACTTAGAGCGGATCGAAATCTTGGTGGACGAGGCAAAAAGGACTTTCACCCAGGTGACCGCTGTTCCTGCACCGCGTGAAACTAAAAGTCAACGTTGACTTTACGCTTGTTATGCACGGTTGTTGCACTTGTTCAGATCAGATTCAGATTCAACTTTATTGTCCTTGCACAGAGTACAAGTACTAGGACAACTGGGGATGGGGCTATCCCCGTGGTGCAGAGTTTAGTAAGGTGACAGCTGAGAGGAAGAATCTGTTCTTGACCTAATATTACGTAAGAAAGTCAGCTGTGGGTAGTTATTGTTTAATTACGCTAGTTAGTTTGTTACGGTTGTCACGGCTGTTACGTACCGTTGTTACGTTATTATTGGAACACAAACAGACATCTTTTTTCTAACCATAACCAAGTAGTTTTGTTACCTAAACCTAACCAATTGTGTCACAAATGTTAACTACGTAAAATTGAGCGTTTCTGCCAGCGTGATACGAGGCTGATATGAAACGGATATGGGCTTCAGAAACATTGACATTCAGTGTATCTGTGGTTTGCAGGAACGTAGAATGTCAACATCTTTTTCAGGCGACCGGGTAGCAAACTTTTTTCCTCGTCTGATAACAGGGTGAAGTCAGCGGCTGGCCGTTGTAAAGCTTTTTAATTCATTTTAATCAATTCTGAATTTTGGATACATTTTTTAGGAATTTATCATTTATATGCCACAGATTTTGTTTTCTGATTTCAGCAACAACAGAACAAAACATGTAAGCTACTTAAAGAAAAGACTGGGAGTGCTGCTGGCAGCAAAACCCAGTTGATGACAAGAAAGATTGGCGACTAGCTTGTTAGCTTTTCATAAAACAACATGTAAATCAGACATTTGTTTTTTCTCTTTTGATGGAGCAAGGCGAGCCATTTCCAATGCTTCCAGCCTTTGTGCTAAGCTAGGCTAAACATGTACTGGGCCTCTGAAAGTGAGGAATATGAATGGCTTTCTTTCTTCCAGCTTGACATTGAAACTGCATTTTGCGTCCAGTGCTTTCACAGAGAATGGAGGCTATATTGTCCCAGTTTTTACGGCAGAAAACCCCCAACACTCCTGGTTGTTGTGAAGATACTCCACACTCAAGCTTATTTTTATACATTTTTTTGCCAGGCGTTACATTTTGCTCATTTCATCACTCTCTCTTCTCTCTTTACAATGACTGTATGAACAGAGCGAGCCTCAAATCCTACATTAACAACGCTACAAGCAACCAATAGAGCTGAGGTTAAAGGTCAGAGCTGCAACACTCAGACAATAGATGGAACAAATATTCCCCTGACCCTGAGACGGGCAGAGGGCAGAGGGAGGAGCAGCATGCAGGGCGGAGAAAGAAATGAGAGAGCTGTGAGGCAGGGTTATTTTTCTTTTTTCTCTGACTGTTATTAACATTCATGTTCTGTACATTCACAACGATGAAAATATGAACGATTAGCCTTCCTCTTTCAGTTCTCTCTTTCAGTTCACTTCCTCTCCACTCGTACCCTTCAATATCTTTTTCTTCCTCGCTGAATTAATCGCTTGATATCGTCCTATTTGGAGCCGAAACAATTGTTTGATTTATTGATTAGGCTATTCCCAGAAAGTTGAAAGTCATCTTTAAAGCAAAAAATAACAAAGATTCTCTTGTTCCGGCTTCTTGAACTTAAGAAGAATTTACTAACTGTCTTTGTATTATATATTAGTAAATTGGATGTTTTGCCATTTTAGACATTGGTCAGACAAAACATTTGAAGACGACAGATTGAGCTTTAGGAAACTGTGATGGGCAGCTTTAACCATGTTGATCATTCTATTGACCAAACCATTCATCAATAAGGAAAATATCCAGTAGTTGCATAACCCTTCCCCCATTCCTCACTCTCTCGCTCATATTTCTGCAGTGTTCTAGAGTGATTATGTAAATAGGATTTATTTATATAGCACTTTTCAAAAGGAAAATTTAGCACAAAAGAGGAGGAGCTGGGTAACTAATGTGTTCTTTTTCAAAAAGCAAGTTGGTACTAATTATATGGAAAATAGAGAATGTTCAGGGAACTCTCCCACTTAATTAATCCCAAATAACTGCCGGTGTGTCATTTCATTTCATTTGAGAATTGTTTTGGGACATCCAACCTATCATAGAATCCAGGCATTCACTAAAATGAGATCATCACATTTGACAGACAAGTACAGCATGGCGTCGTCTGCATAAAAGCGAAAGGTAAATTACTACATGGTGATCTGGAGTCAGCTAGGACTTTTTTGGGGGGGGGGGGGGATATTATTCATGTAATTTGTATGCAAAATAGGTCTGCCCAACCACACAGGACAAAAAATGTAACCTGCGGCATCACTTTAAAAGTAACCCAATTCTGTAAAAAACGCTGACCTGGCAACACTGGATTGCTGGCAGCACACCTCTAGTCAACGGTTGTCAAACAATGAACTGTAGAGATATTCTGTTGTTTATGGGACTGCGGAGTGTTTGAGTGTTTCTTTTTGTTTTCCTTCTTTTTATAGAAATAGGGTTAGGGTTATGTGCTGAATTATTGTATCTGTTGATAGTTTGATGAAGTGATTTTTTTTTCCTGTCAAATTTAAAACTGAAATTTGCTTAATTTATACGACAACAAATAAACTATATGGCCAAATGTATGTGGACACGACTGTCTATATATTTTTGTGTACCTAGTCTGGGGATTCTTTTCATTGTCTTTAGCTTGGTTCCAGACCTCTGAACCGGCTTCTGCGTGACTAATTTCTTTCGTGATTTAAAAAAGGCCGTTTCCCCAACTGGAAAAACAATAAACCAATCAGAGATTTATGAGCGGGTTTATGAATGGTCATCTTCCTGCAAATGTTGGCTAGCGACAAAAACTGCCACAAAAAATGTCAACTACCTTGTATGAAATCCACATAACTACAGGTTGTTGTAAGTCGACATACAGAAATAATGTTAATGTTTTCAATCATTGTAGAAAAAAACCCATCAAATGAACTACTTCTAGAAACCACCATCACAGCTTCTGTGTCCACTTAAATTATCGATGGTGGGACAAATCCGTCAGCCACTGCTGATTGGTAGAGCAAAGCAAAACAATCCCTGCAGCGAGGTTCCACACTGATTAATGGTGCCTTCAGCTCTATCACATATTGGTGTACGGTTCAGGTGATTTCAGCCCCATACACTGTTGAGCGCTTCCTTTCAACATTTTTTATATTTTTACCTTTGAAAAGAACAACATTTTGACAACATGTGTCAGGTACACAGGTATGTATTTTGGTTTCCACATACTTTTAGCCATGTCGTCCAAGTACAGTATTGTTAAAGCAGGTTCTTGGACATACAAGGTTTACAATACAAGTGTAAGAATTCAGAATTTTGAAGAAAAATGGTATGCACATTACCAAACAGTAGTCTATGATAAAAGAAAAACAAATCTGTCCGTCTAAATGTCTTTCTGGAGCTTTTCCCCTTGCCTCCTTCTCCTCTCCCTCTTCATTTCGAATATTTTCCTTTCTCTCGCCAGCTCTCTCCTCCCTTGGACCTGTCTCTCTCTCTCTCTCTCTCTCTCTCTCTCTCTCTCTCTCTTTTGGGGGAAGGTATTATGTGATCGTCAGGGGAATTGAACACAAGAGCAGAGGCAGCAGCGGCCCGATGAATTATTGATGGGAATCTCGGCGTGACCCGCCTCGGTCTGCTCACTTCACTTCTTCTTCACCTCGCAGCCGGGTTAACCAGGCAAAATGGAGGGAGGGAAGAGGAGAGAGAGAGAGAGGAGGAGGAGGAGGAGTCCATTGTTTGGTTGGAGGATGCTGCCTGCCTGTGACTCTCAGTGAATTATGGATGCTCAAATCAGTGTTAGAATAGAATAGCTCATATAAAAGCTGTACAAATAGGATCCATGGTCAGCACAAACGAGTAAACATAGGGGGAAGTGCTCTAATAGTTTATATGGTAATTCAGTATAATGTACATTCCCAGAGCACTTATTCCATCAGTACGTCAACAGAATCATATCATACCAGCCCTCCTCCAGTCTCCTAAACATTACCTTCCCCAAATTTGAGGGAAACCTTTTTTGTCGGGGTTTATGTTTGCTGTTGACATATAGTGTTGTAACCCTAACATAACCAAGTTGTTTTTTAACCTAATATAACCAAGTTGTTTTTTAACCTAATATAACCAAGTTGTTTTTTCACAGAAACATAACCAAGTAGTTTTGCAGCTTGTTTTGTTTTGTTTCAATTTACAACGTTCAAACTGTTTAGAACTGAAACCATAATCAGAGAGAAAATATGTTTCCATCGAATCGCAATTGCGAGTGCAGTTCAGTTGTATGGTAACATTTAGTCGGAGACGGGGTTTGTCACACTCACCACACCACTGATCTCAGTGTCTCTTTTTAACACTAATACTGTTCTCATCGACATTAATTCAGAATCCTTCCACCCTACCGTTTCTCGATCACTGTTAAGTTGCTGTCAATGGAAATCAACACTTGCTACAAAAAGCCGACCAGAGAGAGATTATGCACTTTGAGTTGCTGGAAGGCCTTTCGTGGTAATGAAGGAACATGTTTTTAATAGCTTTTGGACAACAGTGGAGTTCTATGGCACAGGGAAATAAGATACATCAGGCTTTGGATACACACAATGCTAAATGAATGCTCACTTCATTGCCGGAAAAATATGGTCAGACGTATCCTATAATGTCTTTTCTGTTAGCGAACAGAAAGAGAAGAGGCCACTTAGAGTCAAATCGTGCTGAAAATCTGAATGACTTAACCTAAATATTTTCCATTTTACGCATCCTGCTGCAGGCAGACACAGTGCATTATTTATGAGCTGGACCCTGCTTTATGACACAGATTACCAGCAGTAACTGCTTGTGTGTCTGTGTGGGTTTGGCTTTACGGTTTCAGACTGTGGGAATACAGTTTGTGTCCGTTTTCAGGGGTTTTGTTCTGACCTCCTGCATATTTACAGGCTGCTATTGATCCGTATTAATGGATTTCAGGCTGCTGAGAGGAGACTTTTGATGTTTGTTTGTGTGTCAGCGTGAGAAGATTTGACAGACCCGGTTATTTCTGTCCTCTCCTGTCGATAGCAGTGTTGGAGGCTGGAAACCGCGGCATGATAAAGTGTGTTTACAGGTGTTGGGGAGTACTACTGCAGATGTGGAAAAGTTGTATGAAAACTTTTGTCTCAAGGGATGTCACGTGAGTCAGCGTCGGGTTGGGGCTGAAGGAGTTTGAAAACAAAATAAATTTGGGGGTGTAGAGTTAGAAAGAAGGAAAGAAAGATTTTATCGGACAAACAAACAAATATCCTGTTATATCGTTTAGGTGTTTGGAAATGTTGATACTTTAGTCAATGTTATAAAAGACTAAATCTCCACCATATTAACATCTGATCTCTCTCTTGATATTTTATCTGGATCAGGAAAAACACGAGCATGTGGGAGTAGATAGACTCATAATTGAATATTTATTCATATTTGTATTTGCGATCAGAATGCAATCAGCCAGGTGTAAATCAGCTGCCTCAGAGCGCCTTCTATTAGACTGCGGAAGTACTGCCAAATGCTTTTATTAAATTAAAATTACCTTTTTTTTGGTACTATACAAAGTTATTTGTATATCTAAATATGCTCAAGAAGTCACATAAATAAACATCAGATTACTGTTCATAACCTAAATGACCAGTTACGTTTGAATATGACATCATCAGGTAGACACAAACGTGTTTTGACTGTTTGCTAGCTAGCGTTCCCTTGGATGCAGTGACACAAGATGTATCTGTTGAACAGAAATGTGATGTGGGAGACAAACCGTGCAACAGTAAAAGCCCCAAAGCGTGTGGTGAGGAAATATCACCTCGAATACATTACATCTGAACTCATAATGGCAGGCAGAGATGGGTGAGGATGAGCAGAAACGTATTTAGCTTTTATACAGCTGAACGTGGCATTACACATATTTACAGCCCGGTCTTTAGTCTAGTCTTTTCGCATTTTTTTTTATTGCCAGGTTATGTATTTTGTGTTATTTATTTGGGAAAATGGTACTCTGAAATCTTTTTTTGAACAATCACAAGTGGGTCTTACGTTACAAGGATGAGAACCCCTGGTGAGAAATGACATCATTACATTACATCACCTCTTCCAGCTATCTTAAGCTTTCCGCCAAAAAGACACAAGCCCTTCTTTAGCAATGTAAAAAAGAAAAAGAGAAAGAGTAGAGCCCACACAGCAGCATCGCTCTGGGAGACTCTCAAGGGAATTCCACCACATGCAAGATAAAGGAAGCTGAGCTAGCACTAATGCTTGCGAGCTTCTGGCTCTGATTGCCTTTTTTTTTTTTTTACAGTATATGTAACGTTAGCAAGAGTTAGCAAGTCTCAGTAAAAGTAGTCTATGGAAGCCTTCGGCTGTCAGTCACATGACCCTCGCCTTTCAACTTGTAGTAGTCCCTCGAGAGCAGGCTGTCTGTTGTCCCTAACATTTGCATATTGAGATCTGATCCCCATGCAGGCAGAATCAAGAGCACGTATGAATACCAGTTGTAATTGCTAAGACCTGAGATCAGAAGTCATTATCTGGATAACGTATGCAGATACAGATT
Organism: Anarhichas minor; assembly: GCF_050575085.1. Lineage (NCBI taxonomy): Eukaryota > Metazoa > Chordata > Actinopteri > Perciformes > Anarhichadidae > Anarhichas > Anarhichas minor. The sequence continues at coordinate 7,086,558 of NW_027466519.1, read as the reverse complement.
GCAGGTGAATACCAGGAGGAGACGAGAGTTACAAGGTTTTGACCTCGCGACCCCGGAAACACATTGCACGTTTTTCATTCAGCAAAGCACCGAGCTCGAGTCTGTAAACTCCAAACATCAGCCTTGTGCGTTCAGACCCTTTACAAACCTACGCTGCAGCTCCCAATAAGAAAATAAGTGGAATAGCCTAGTGATTTATTTTGTTAAGTCTGTCCACACCAATCACGGTGCCCCGGCGGTGTTGGAGCGGTAGAAGTGTTGCCGGCGCGAACTAAGCGACTCGGGGTTCAGGGGAGAAAATGGTCCTGTCGACCGCTTTATTACGGTGGTCAAATCAAACGTGACACCTGGACTCTGAGCTCGTAGAGGTGGAGCTCACCAAGAATACACACCGCACAATTGGTCAGAACCACACACACACACACACACACACACAGACAAGTGCAGGTATAGACAGCAGGGAGGACAGGATCACAACTCTGATTCATGCTTTAAGGACCATATCAGTTTTTTTCACATAATTTACCCAATGCACTTTGAAAGCAGTGCATTAGTGGTAATATCTCTCCACAGTGGTAATGTTAAAGACCTGTCTTTCTCAAATTAAAGACTACATTTCCCATCACTACTGTTGTTTTGTGTGCAAAAGAGCATGAGTAGAAGGTAATTCAACTCATTTTTACATATAATCATACACTCTGAAAGCTCAAATTGCTTAATCTGAATACTTGCATTTATCTTAACTTGTAGATCACAATGAAATTGTGTATCAATCCGCCGCTGAAAATAGTCCCCAAATAAATGCTTTTTTTTTTTTGCTAAAAGCTACAGTGCCCAGCTGTTTCAGAAAATGAATTGGGATAAGATAATGCCATTTTGTGCTGAAACATTTAAACAGAAAAGTCTTGAGGTGTGGAGTTTGAGAGATATGAGTGTTTTACATTTACTGAAATGTGCTATTGAGACATTACGGTAAATGTAGGATCCAGTGTTTTTCGAGCTCAACTCATGCTAGTCAAGATATCTGACTCTCTCCTCCTTATGAAAGTGACATACTGATTCACTGCGATAATTACTGTATTTAAACAGTCCGTTCTAAACGTCAGTGTGTGGTTGCCTCAATGTAAGTTGTATAAAAAGGCCTGTGGTACAGTCACGGGAGGCGCTGACACAGGAGCTAACAGACACTAGCTGCCACGGGAAGAAAGACACATGATTATCAGTAATTAGCTGCATCTTGATTGGCTGACAAAATCCAAATTGATCATTATCATTAAACAACAACAGTTGAACAAAGCGCTGTAAAATCAAATACATATATAAATCAAAAGTAACCCTTTGTCATATCTTAAACCCTCTGCTATATCGTCTTATGTTTACTTCAATTATTGTCTGTTTCACCTGCGATGAATTCACACACACACACACACACACATATATATAGTATATATATATATATATATATATATGTGTGTATATGCTATATACACACATATATATATCCAGTAATATATGTATGTGTAGGATACTGTTTACAGGGCCATACTTGATTTGACAATGATGCATTTCAAGGCATCCTGTAAACAATACAACATGTTCAACGATCCGCTGTATATTTACTCGTGGTGTCAGAGTCTCGGGTCCAATCAATATTGGAGACTCGTGGCAATTTAGGTCAGACGTGACCTAGAATGGAGGGAAGCAAGAAAGTCTGGATCGGACTTGTTTGGGACGTTCTGGGTTGAGAAGCGACGTGTAGAGCAGAGGCCGATCACTGTTTCTACAATATGTCTCAAACATTACGTCGGATTCATTTGGTGTTTACGTGAGGCCCCGTAGGGCCCCTTTAAACAGACGGAGCCAACTGAACGTCACTGCCTAACCCCATTCATTCTTCTTTGTTGCTGTTTGGTTTGTTTTCTCTGTTTTTTTTGTGTCCTCCTCTTTTTGAATTCTCTCACTCTTTCTATCTGTGCTCTGTTGGTTTCCTTCCTGTCGTTGTGCCTCCTCTCCCTCGGGCTCATTAGTATTGGTGTCGCAGCGCTGCTGAAATAAGTCTGTCCGGAGGCGTAATGAATGACGACAGGCGGGACGGAGCCGTCAGGCAGCATGGCAGGGTTTACTGCGAAAGACAAACAGTGTTTTTAAAAGAAAAGGACAATAAACACACGCTCTGCTTTGACCTTGTGCTTCACCAAAATCATGCAATTCCCTCTGAAGATAACAAACAAACGCATTAACAAATAACTGTATTTAAATGATATTGTGGTGATTATGATTATTATTACTTTATTGATTGCTGCTATTATCAAGGATTACTATTTGTATTTATATATGAAATCTGTAATAATAAAACTAATTTACTATAAAAATCATGTTTAAATTTAAATCTCTATATAAATAAAATAATAAAATAGATGAAAAGTCAATTATTATTTATAATAATGAAAAAGAATAATGCCCTGCGGAAAAGGAAAATAAATACATATTAATTCAGTATTATTAATCTTCTATTTATCTATCTATTTAACAGTTGTTATTATCAATAATAACAATAAATCAATACGAATAATTATAACTTTACAAAATATGTATTATAATATGACAAGAAACAAATTAAGACTTGATTTAATTTAAAGCATGATATCCTCTTACAAGTCTATTTATTATTAATATTGTTGTTGTTGCTGTCATTGTTGTTAAAAAAAAAAGAATCCTAGTAATAATAATAAAAACACCATTTAAATGTTTCTCACTTTTATCTGTGATTTCTCTGCATGCTGCTCTGACTGACAGTCCTCTGTATGTAAATGTGCTGATGTGTATCTATAGCCGATCAATACTGATGGTCAGATACGGAGACCGAACACAAACAAGGAAGTGGACGCACATTCTGTTTGTTGTCCCTGCTGCTCCCCGTCTCTGCTCGTGTTGTTGTTTTCTGTTATTTCAGTTTCTCTCTCTGTCTGGGAGTCAGTGTGTTTTTTTATGAAATGTGCGTACGTGCGTGTGTGTGTGAGTGTGTGTGTGTGTGTGTGTGTGTGTGTGTGTGTGAGTGTGTGCATGTGAAAACGGCAGTTTTGGGCTCCGCTGTGCGTGCGGATGGATGATGTGGATCGATGGCTGTAATCCCGAGCAGATTAAAAGAGCATTAATACTGGCAACGATAACGTAAACGGTGCGGACCCAGATCTCCATTGATCTGCAGGAACCTGATCCAGACCAGTTCCTGGAAGAGATGGGAGGGGGGGCTATGAAGAAGTAGGCCAGAGAGAGAGCTGACATTAGAAAACAATGAGAGAGGCAAACTGTATCTGAATGGCTCATGATAATACTAACATGGGCACTAAAACATGCAATATTACTTGCAAATAAATAACAGTGATTGAAATGTATCAGTATGATCTGTAAGAATTTCTCTCTAAAATATCAGCACATGGCAACTACGGCATGGTTAGAGTTCGATTGGGGTCGCAGGTTTTTTTAAAGTGAACATGGATTTCACTGTTGTCTCGGGAAAGTTGTTCTTTTTCGGTTGTGAAAAAGGTAAAAATGTTCATCTGCTTGTGTTTTGTCAGTTTTCACGTTGCACGTTGGGCTTTCAGGGCCACCGTACCAATCAGGTTATTGAGGTGCGCGGCCGTACGACAGTGTGTGCAGCTATGGAAGCAAATAAGTGGCATAAGCATTTTGATTTTAAAGGCCACTGAATACTTTATATTGGAATTCAAACCCCACTAAATTCATAGCATTGAAATACTTAACTTTGAAAACTATGTATCTGAGTTTATTTGATAATAATAATAATAATACATTGTATAGTGCCTACAAGTCGGTTTGATTGCATTCAGGCCTGATCCTTTCATGTTTTTCGACGTGAACTTTTGGATCTGAATTCGACCAATCGAATTTCAGCAACTTAAATCTAGTTATTTTGAAATTCTCAATCTTGAATTTGTGGATCCGAATTTTCGAGAAGTTGAAAAAAAAAACCTGTAAAATCATCAGCTTTTGAAATTGCAACTCGAGAAATTTCACATTTTCATTTCAAGGCGGTGAATCGAGAACAAATAAATTCAGATACGGTTTTCAAATATATTTAGAACATTTCAATCTATATATTATCTATAAAATTAAAATGCTGATGTCCCTCATTTGCTTCCGTACACTTTGCTTCACGTTCTTATTCGGACACGTTTTCTTCTTTGGATGATATACGGGTTTCTTCACCTCACCTACACACTTAGTTTCTTTATTGTGTTGACCTATTGTCTTGTCATGTGTCTAAACCAAAACATGCAGCACTTTCTGATGGTCAGATTGTCATTATTTTTCCCCCTCCCTATACCTGCTGCAGATTTGCTGGTAAAAGCATTAAAAGCAGCCGGTGTGATGAGTGTCAGACGGATGGGTGTGCAGGGAATCCTCCTCTATTCGATTGTGCCACCTAACTGGATTCATTAAGCGGAATCCGTCAGTTATTGGATTATGTTTCATATTGGATGGATGGCATCCAATTGTAGATATTGCGGCCTTTAATTGGGACAGGTTTGGATGGACGGAGAGGGCAGAAACATGTCGGAGAAAAAGCTGAAAATAGGAATAAATAATCAGCGAATGGAGCAGAAAAGGAAAACCAAGTAATAAACTATAAACATAAAGGAAATAAAACAATAAAAAAAAAATAAGCAATAAAACTGGGTATAAAAAAGGGTAAGAAAGAGAATACACACTATATGGTCATCGCTGAGCGGCTCTTTTTCTCTAAGAGCAGAAAAAACGGGTCAACTTGTATCGTTGGCCGCCGATCGTTCGGAGACAAACACAGCGGTGAGCGGATTGCCAGGGTGTCCGTTTATAGCTTGCCCTACCTCCTTTTGATCAATCACCGATTACAATACAATCTATTGATCAGAGAATATTATCTTTCTACCTGTGTTTGTTCTCTGGTGTTGTGTGCTGTGAGACTGAGCGGCGATGGCTTCAGGCTGCCAAAAAAACATTACTGATAAGAAAAGGTACTGAGAAGCCAGTTAACTCATCATCTATTTGTCTCTGTGTGTGTGTGTGTGTGTGTGTGTGTGTGTGTGTGTGTGTGTGTATGTGTGTGTGTGTGTGTGTGTGTGTGTGTGTTTGTTTGATGTCCAAAAAGAGCTTCCCTCTGACTTATCCTCACTGTCAACATAAAGTAGGTTAAAGGTTAGTGCGTGAACTTTCTCTCCAGTGACTTTTCACTCTAGAATCACACATTTTTTATACTTTCATATATTTTAACCCATTTGAATTTTTTATTTTTTTGCTGTGATTTTCCTATTTGAAGCAATCCCATTGGAATTTTGCACTATAGTTCCCATTATGCTTTGTTTAGGTTAATTAGTAAGCATAATTTTGCCATGAAGTCAGTGGCTGGTTTTGAAATGACTAGCTTATTTGCTACACTGTGCTCTATATTAACCCTCCGCCATTTAAAATAAACCTCTAATAACTGATATTTTGCAGAAAAGCTTCTGACAAGACGACGCAGTAGTTTGTCACATATCTTTTTTGCGACATTTTAAAAGTTGGCTTAATATTTGCTTGTCAATAGAATGGAAACAAGGATACTGACCTATAATTACTTTATTAGTTGATATGTTGAACAAAGTCGCATTTCCGCAGAGATAGAGCAACGAAAGCATTTAGTTGCCGTCATGTTTGTGTCCAACTGATGGAAGAAAGTCCAGCATTGACTCTCTTTTAGCTCTGTTTTTGGTCTCCACCAACTCCTCAGTGATATGGCTCTTCAGCTGCTAAATGCCCCGCTGTGTTCACCCACAGGTCTCCAGCTGTGTCTGTCTGCCTTTTGGTGCTGAGCAGATTGTGTGCAGTAGTTTTATTTAGGGATTGTTTGCTGAAAACGATACTGATGAGAGCAGTGAGAGTGAACCGGAACAGTTAAGTTGCGGGCCAAAGAACCAAAAACAATGAGCTGGAAGTAAACGCTTTATAGAGATGAGGGAGGGCAGAGTTGGGTGCTACATTTTCCCTGGGTTTGTCAGTATGAGCAATAAGTAGTCATATGATCCATGTTAATCTAAAACAAATGATTGTAGCAGCTTTAAGTGTCCAATGGGTAAAACCAGGGCACTGCATGGTGGACTCAAGGTTTTCCACAATCACGAAAAATGTCATGACCTCTACCACGATGCAATGTGTTGCATCTGTGTTTATGTGTGGAGTTTTAAATGTGCTTTTTTTCGTAAGGGGATACATCTGAGGTTTCACGTGGAGTTTTCTTTTTGAATGTTGGATACCATTGCCTCTTTGGGCCCCTAAAACCCTCAAGGTGAAAGGAAAGCCAACACGAAATTGAATTTTAGAGGTGACAAGCCAAAAAGGTCAGACGCCGCAGCTCTGTGGGCTTGATGAAGGCCTTCTTCCAGTCCATTTCATACATTAATTCCATCGACATGATCAAACTGGAGAGACAGATCAAATAATTTGTATCGATTAACAACGCAAATAAAAGCAAGAACGCATCTTCACAACTCCCACATTTGATGTTATTAACATTGCTGTTGTTTCTTTCATTATTGTATAGGCGTCTGTTTGTTTAGCCACCTTACAAATTGCTGAATAGCAGATGCAAAACTAAAGAGAGAAGAAGAAAGAGAGAGAGAGAGAGGTGGATGACATCAAACTCCTCTGAGGCCATTTCCTCATCAGCTCAATGACATCACTGAGCCACCGGGGGCTGTGATTGGTCGACCTGCTTCTCCTGGTAAACAACTGGAGATACATTACATTGTGTGAGTGGGTATGCGTGTGTGAGGGTGTAAGCGGTCAGCGAGACCTTTGTCCGGTGATGTCATCACAGACTGTGTGGATATACAGATTATACACTGATAAACCATCTCTCTGGACACACACACACACACACACACACACACTGAATACTCACTCGCTTTCTCCCCCTTTGTTCCTCAGTACAATCAGTCATAGCAATAGATGTATGTATTTGTGATGTAGTGCAGGATGTACACAAGTTGGTAAAGCAAAAACCCGTTATGTTGTACTTTAAACTCTTCATATTTGAACTAAGTTTGCATTAAAATGGAATAATTAACTTACGATCCACTATCTTTTGTTACATTAATCATTGAATGGTTTAACCCCTGGGTTTAACAGATAAGACTGATGTAATGTTCCTTTTTTATTGTGAACATGTCCAAAACCAACAAGTCCGTCTCTCAATACTTTCTGACTTCCATTGGCTCCTGCAGAAGCTGTAAAGATATCTTTTTAAACAGCTCACAGATGCATAGTTCCATTTTTGAAAAAGGCTCAGTCATTTCCTAAAACAGCTCATCACCGTAGTTTTTGATCTGAGGTCACTCAAACAGGACAATATCATGTGTTTGTTGGGGACTATTTTCAGCAGCGGATTAATACACATTTGGCACACTGGGGAGGATTTGTGTCAGCAGGACGACTTACTTGTGACTGAGTCAAAATAAACTACAGTGTGTGTGTTCATGGTGATGAAGGAACATGTCACCCAGTGAACCAGTGTGGCTCATTGTTGAATAAAGACACTTAACACCGGACATTCCTTATAAAGAAACAGTGGTTGATTGATTGATTAAGCAATCAACAAAATTTAGTGTCATTGTGATCATCAATTAATCTCACACATCTCAAGTAACAAGAATACGAGCCAGCCAGTCACGGTCGTGGCTCAGCGAGGCTGTTGTACAGTGCTGCTTTTAGCTAAATTCTAACTTTTACATGCTAATATGCTCACAATGACAATGCTAACATCATGCTGATGTTTAGCAAGTACAATGTTTGCTATTTTTACCATCTTAGTTTAGTATGTTAAAAGGTCATTTCAGCATTTTTGACTAAGTCACTACATACCAGTATTAAGCGCTGAACGGGCTGCAATGCAATCGCTTGTGGCAATTCCGCTTCGTCAATGTAGCTTTGCGCCACCGACAGGCTCAGATTGTTATAATAAGTGTCTGACAACATTATGGAAAGAACCCTACAGATAAACAATACCTGTTTCTTGACCTTGATCTGGTCTGTTTGCGATTGTGTCTAACCAAGTATCGCACGAGGAGACGTCTCGTTCGGAAAACTGCAAACGATGAATTGTTGCCAGAACACAACGTAGGAAACGTGATTGCGAGTTGGAGAGAGGAGTGTCGGTGAGTTTGTTGTGTTGGCGTACAGAAAGCGTAGCGTAGTTTTATCCTAAATATATTCAATGTGACAGCTTAATATTTAGCTGATTTCCACAACGTGGATGCGTCGCTATATTTCCAAACGAGACTTCTCCTTGAGTGATTCAATTGCAGCCCGTTAAGTGACTGTCGCCTTTAGCATTCTCCACCAATACTGGACCAATTTCAGAAATGTTAACCCTGTTCGTCACTTAGACACAACACCATGGGAATATATCCACTTTGAAAAATACCGAAGGTCCCCCTTTAAGCTCTGCTAATTAACGCTAAACACAAAGTCCATCTCAAGGTGATGGGAATGCCATTATTTTGTCAAAACAATTTGTCCTTAGGGGAACATGAGTAAATGTTATGGTAATCAGTCCAATAGCTGAGACTTTTCACTAAAAAACAAAAATGTCAACTTCAGGTGTAACTTTGGCCTCTTGAAATGGAGGCGACAGGAATTTGCCACTGTTTTGTAACATTTCATTGGTTAATTAGAAAAACAAAAACGAATCAATAGGAAGATAGACATCAGTGCTGCTTTATTTCTCAGCTGAGAGACATACACCACAATACTGTTTTGTTAAAGGATTCTATCAGATTCATTCATGCTCTCAGTAATTCTGTTGTGTGTGTGTGTGTGTGTGTGTGTGTGTGTGTGTGTGTGTGTGTGTGTGTGTGTGTGTGCGTGCGTGCGTGCGTGCGTGCGTGCGTGTGTGTGTGTGTGAGGGAACCAGAGACAGAGAGAGTGTCTTTAGTCTGTTGTTCCATTTCCGGTTATCGTCTAAACGCGGAAGCATCGGGGTGGTGCATTAAGCGCAACCACACACACACACACACACACACTAGCTTATAGTGGAGGGCTGATTGCTACGATGCTGTGTCTCTACTCTCTGTATACATCTGTGTGTGCAAGTTTAAGTGCTGAGATATGAAGCCTCAAATGTGTTTGCCAGGCTGCCATGTCGAGGGTAAGCATCTCAAGTCTGCACACTGTAATGTACTGCAATATTCCTACTGCTAGGAAGGATATTGCTTTTTACGTCCACGTTGTCATAGTTCTGGCCATCATTCATCTCAGTTATGGTAACTAATGAGTCACTCACCAGCACCATTGTAAACGTCTCGGCTTTAACCCAAAGATCTAGTGATACAAAGTGTGTGTGTTGGTGCAATAAAGTGGTTGTTTCGACTTACTGACCTAATATTACATGGCGGTGTGGGCTATGATCGTTTTTAGGCAGTGATAGTGGAATCATGTAAAGCTTGGAATCATCAGAATAACTTTCACCATAGTTGAGGAATGAGGACTCCTAAACACGGCTCTCAGTAGAATCTGTGATTTTGACACTTGTCATGAAAGGACCTTAAAACTAAACCTAACCAAGTAGCATTTTTGTGATGTTTTGTTTCAATTCAACGTTGACCTCATGCTTAAAACGGCGTCCGTAATCCGGGAGAAAATACATTTACCGGTACCTCAAATGTAATTGAGAGTGCAGTTTAGTTGTAGAAGGGACATAATTATGTAGCACACAGGGTTGCTTTGGAACACGGAAGTCTTCAGAGTGAATTACTGTGCTCGTGGTTGGTCTTTTGATGGTCCAACTGGTCCCATCCTCATATCCAGATTGTCTTTTGGCTCCTTTAGCTATTAAAAACATGATTTTTTTTCCTGCACAACATCCTTAAAATGGTTGATATTACCTCAGAGACTGAGGCCTTGCTGATTATTGATCCGGGGACACCGGTGACATCACAACGACATCACACAGTCACTGTTGCACAGCTGTAATCACGTCACAGCTGATTAATGACTTCATCAAAACATCGCTCAGCTCTGCCGGCACATGACAGAGTGTCGAAATGTGGCGCCACACACAAGCAGCGAAGTGTACGTTGAAGGGCGACTTTACTACTTACCCTGCACTTATATGCCCTCTGTGTAATGGATACCAAGGCTTAAGTGGTAATGGTGCAATAAAAAAAAGATAGAGAGAGAAAGAGAGAGAGAGAGGGAGAGGGAGAAGGAAGAGAAGAGACGTGGAGAAAGGGGAACGAGGGAGGGAAGGGAGAGACGGAAAGATAGGAGGGGCGGGAAGATGAAGGAGAGGAAGGAGACACAGAGGCAAGGAGACAGGAAGGAGGAAAAGGGAAGCATCAGAAGAAAGAATATGGGGAGGAAGACGGGAAAGACGAAGGAGAAGAGAGTTAAAGAGAGATAATGGAGACGGGAGAGGGGCGATGAAAGAGAACGTGAGGAAGATGCAAAAGACAGATTACAGATGAGAGTAAGAACAACAACAGGCAAGAAAAAAAGGATTGAGGACAGAGAGACGAAGGAGGCAAGAGAGGGAAAGATTGTGACAGCAGAAATAGTAATAGCCGAGACAGCAATACAATACTAAATGACATAAGAGACGGTAGATAAAGAGAGAGACAGAGCTCTCCAGCTGATGGCGGCCCTTTGTGCCATAAACCCTTTTTTTCTTACAGAATGAAGCCTGTCTGTCTGAGTCTGTAGCGTCCTGACAGACATCTAGGTTTATATTCAGCTATATTGATCCTCTCTGCTCTCTCTTGCTTTCTCTCTCCTTTTAATCTCTCGTTTTTTCTCAGTCTCTGCCTCTTCATCTCCATCTCTCTCTTTTACTTCTGTCTGCGTCTGGCCATCAAAAAGCTAAATGAGGAAAAATGTCGAACATCCCGAGAAGGAAACCTCCCGGTTAGCTCAGAGTGCCTAGTTAGCTGTTAGCATCTGGTGATCTGGTCCTAGCCCTGGATCTTTAGTAAAGTGGTGGCGAGTTTTGCACAGAGCCTGGTGAGGAAGAAACACCTGTTTTAAAGACAGACAGCGGCCAATGTTACTGTGAGTTTATGGCTGCTAAATGAACATTTGGAATGTTTGTCAGACTCTATGATCTCATGACCAGGTCGGGTTTGAATGTGAGTGACTTGCTGACAGCTATTTGTCTGCTATACGTATTGGTTAAAAACATCGAGTAGCATTTGTTCTACTTTAGCCATGCTGTGTGCCATCAATTTGTTATTATTATATGTATTGTTTGTGCTCCAAACCATGTGATCATGGTCCTTAGCCATGTGAATGAAAAGAGAAAAAGAGGTGCACACTGATGGCTTCACATCATTTTTCTCATCATTTTTCGGGGAAATAAACTCACAAACAAGCGTGAGTGTCTTTCCAGGATCCTGTGTAGCTGGTGTATAATATGCATTAATACTTATTAAATACCTATTAGGTATTAATCTTTATGAACAGATTCTGCATTTATTTGCGGATCACGTTTCAGCAAGTGTTGGTTGAATGCAGGTAAACAGTCCAGAGAGGAAAAGAGGCGGAACAATAATAGCTGGATTTCTATGTCATGGTGGCTTGCTAGAATTTCAAAGTGTGGCGTGTGAATTCCCAAAAAGTTGTCTATATTTAGGTCAACACACGTCACTTTTTTTTGTGAGGAGCTCCTCAATTTCCATTGCATCGTGTATTGTGGGAAATAGTGTCCATCGGCAACAGGACGCGCGCATGCCGCTGTAGAGACTGAGGCTGTCATGGTAAAGCTGCCAGGCTGTGATCTATCTCTGCAGTGAGGATGAAAAGAGTCTCTAATGACTCTGCCGAGCTCCCCTTTCTCCTTTCTCTTCCTGTAGAATGAAACCAAAGCTTGCTGGCTCACTCATTTCCTCTCTTTAAACTTTTACTTTTAATAAACTTGAGTTTATAAAATGCAACACAAAAGACTTTACATAAAAGCAAATTATTAAAGAAATATAATAAGCAATTCAATCTAAGTGAGCAATATATTTGCAATTAAACAAGGATTAATTTAAATATCTTAAACACAGGAAAAAGCATTGTTAAAAGTGTGTGTCTTAATATGTAATAAGTGTCTCCTGTATTTATTTTATCATATTTATTTATATATTATATTCTTTATCTTTGAGCTGGAAGAAATTCATCCATTATCTCACAAATTAATGCAATCAAGTTATCGATAGGAATCATTTGGACATATATAGATATACAGCTGGGTATCGTCTGCGTAGCTATGGAAATTTATGTTGTGTTGTCTGATAAACTGCTAAAAACAATTGGGCCCAAGATAGAGCCCTGCGGGACACACTTAAATCTATTTAATCTAAGGAGTGGTGGCCCATGGCCACTATCAACTGTCAATTAACTATATTCACCGGGGTGGGAGTCCATGCAAGAGTTGAACTTACATTCTCATCTTGATTCTCTGCTGCTATCCATCTTTTCCTCTCCATTTCTACTTTCACTGCCTAACCTCTCTGCTCCATTTGTTCTCTGTTTTTTTACGTATTCACTTGAAATAGCTGCTTCAATAAAGCACCACCTTGATGTTTCTATTGATGTTTAGCTGCCCTTGACTCTTAAAACCTGTGTATAATACACTTGTGTGTTTGCTGTGAGTGTTTGACCAGCTCTTGTGGCTCAGCACTTGACTCAACCCCATTCAACTGAATAGAGAAAAGGTTTTACAATGAAATAATGCCTCTCAGCCGCCATATTGGAAAAGGCCTGACCTTTTGGTCAGCAGTGGGTGTTCACAGCTGATTGTGTTTTTAAAATGGAAGTCTCAATAGCAGTTCATTTCTGTGTCTGTCTTAAATTGGATGAGTTCACCACTTATTTAGCCTGATTCAACATGTGTGTATGGATGCTCGCATCTCAGATTTTGTCAGCAATTAAAAAATGTCTGGTGTTGCCCTTGTGAATGGCCAAATGCTGCATCCATGTCATGTTGGAGTAATTTAGTTACAGCCACAGACTGTATATAAGAACTGGACGTAGTCATCGTGATGTCACACATTGGTGTGTGGACTGCCATTTTGAAGCCTTGAGTTCGGCGATTTCGCCGCTACCATCTTACGGCCGTCGCCATGTTTTTTTTGCAGCCAATGAACGTAAGTGACCATATTTGGAATGCGGAGACGTGACATAGAGACACCGCATACGGCTCTGGAAGCAGCAGCAACCTGTCAATCACAGTATGCCCGCCCTAAAGCATACCCTGGTTTTTGGTCTATTTGACTCTAAACTGGACCATAATTTACTAAATGAACACGTTTACAATGTTTACTGAGGTAATAAATCAAGTGAGAGTTAGGGTAATTTTCTCATTGACTTCTATACAATCAGACTTCTTATTGCAGCTAGTTGGTCCTAGTGTTCTAAGTACTAGTGCAGTCTCCCGTTTGGGGCATGGCCCTTTGGAACGGGCAATTGCTTGATTCCAAGCATATGGCCGATCGGAGATCGTGACTGTTCAGAGCACGCCGATTGCTCGGCATGACAGCGATGGTTTTAACGTTAGTACATCCAGCAGCAAAAGTGAACTGCAGTCAATGAGCCGCGGCCGGTAAAGGCCCACTGAGGACGACATGCTCGACTCCAAATTGCACCAACTTTGTCACTGCACATCCTTGGGTCCCCAGCAACACACCCGCCAAGTGTGAAGCAAATCGGATGAACTGTGCTCGAGCTAGGCAAAGGGCACACATACAGACAGACAGGGATTCCTTGTTTTACAGTTGCATAATAAACATGAATGTATTATCCGACTGTTATTTTCCAGGACCAGCATCCTCAGGGTAGTGAAGGGGAGTTTCCTTTTACTTACATAACCTGCAACCCTACAAATTAATGTAGTTTGCTGTTAAAATGCTTTATGGAACCATAACCCTAATAATCCTTGGAAGTAACGTTAGCCTTCACTGTATCTGACATGCTAACCATTGCAGCTTATGTTAGAGCAGATAAACAGTGTAAGCTATGATTGGACGATCGCTGTTTGAGCGAACAGAAAGCTGAGAACACATTTCTATCGCCGGTGCCTCTCATTTACAACACTTTCACATGACCAACTCTGCCAGCATACGGCCATCTTGAATTGTCTGGCGAAAATGATGGTGATTGCGATGCCGATGCGACGGTGGTGATAATGATAATGGAGATGATTGTGTTGCAGCGAGCACTATTGGGATGGTGGTGATGATTATGTTTTGAAATAATTGCGGTTACAAGAATGACAACTGGGATGAGACTGATTCTGGTCATGTGGTAAGAATGATTTTGACTGGTGGATACTTGGGATGATGATGATGATGATAATGATGATGATGAGAGTGACTGACGGTTTAAGAGTGACGCAATGACTTTGAAGCTGGTGATAATGGTTATTGTGATGACAATAATTACAGCAGTGATGACTTAGATTACAAAGGATTGGGATTAGAAGAATAAAATAAAACAAATGATGTTGAAGGAATAGTTTCACAGTTTAAGAACTGTGTTTTTTTTTTGCTTTCTTTCTGAGAGTGAGAGGAGAAGATAGATATCAATGTATTGTTTGTGCGTTAAGTACGGAGCTGGAGTCAGGACGTTGATAGCCTAGCCTAGCCTAGCTTAGCATAAACCACCTGGAGGTTTCTGCTCAGCCCGAGCCCTGCATGTGTTACGCTCAAACATAAGCAATGGTACTGAGGGCTCTGGCTTGGCTAATCTCCATGACGTGACCCGGAAAGGACTCAGACATTTCTCTGTTCACGAATACCAAAATTGAAAAAACGAATATCTACGCAACGAATTAATAACTTAGTAGCCGAAATATTCGGGTCCAGCCCTAAGGTGGACATCCGCTTTTTCTGCACAGCATCTGCAGCTACTGCACAGGTTGCCAGATGCAGTCAGTGAGCACAGGTTTTGTTCTCTTCAGTCGCGATGGTACCAAACCTGGCAACTTCATTGTGAGGAGAAGGCTTCAGGAAGGCTGTGCACAGTCACTGGGCGACAGGTGTTGTTTGCCAAGAAATAGTTCCAGCACGTAGTACCTCCCTAAGAAAGCACAAAAGAAATGAGCTAGGCTAACCACGTCCTGATTTGACCACCTAACTTAGCATACGGACATGAGAGCTATATTGATCGTCAAATAAATGAAATTCCCAAAATGTTGTACTATTCCTCTAAGATGATGATCATAATGTGATGAACATGATATTCATGTCATGAGATGATCATGTTGATGTGAACCATTGTGGTCGAGATGATTATGGTGGTGATGAGGTTGTTATAGAATGTTTCTTTCCCTTATAAAGAGGATGGCTATCGTTTGAAATTGTTTGAGACACAAGAGTCGACACAATACCTTGGAACTTGGACTTCCAGTGTAAAACTGGCAAGATTAGGATCAAAATCAGGGGCGAAGTGTTATACCAGTATTGACGATAATCGTGGTATTAAAAAATGAAATATGGATATCATGTTCATAACACACGTGATAATATTGCAGTATCCAGTGTCTCTTAAATCCTTTTATACAGTTATGATTACAGACATTCTCCACCTTCCTACACTCGTATCGGGAGTGTAATTCATTTGCCAAGAAGAGACTAAATGGATACAAACTAAAAGTTAAAGTTGAATTTGGCTAATAACATAATTGTTATTGTTATTATTTTATGAAATATTATTTTTTAATTCAATTAATGTGATAACATCGTCATCGTGAATTATATTGAACACGATAATTGTGTTGTGAACATCTGATATTGTGACAGCCCTACTTAGCGTTTGAGAATCGGCATATGGTTGAGAAGGTTATACTGATGATGATGATGATGATGATGTGATATTAGGGGAATAACTATGACGACTGCGATTGTAGTTTGAATCACTGAGTATAACAGAGACGAGGGAGGCTGTGACAGCTGAGTCACACAGAGAGGATTCAAAAAAAGACACGGTGAAGAGATTCTGGTGTTTTCTGCTGATCTCGTTTAGCAACACACTTATGTCTAGAGAGAGAGAGAGACTGAGAGAGCTGATGAAAGACAGAGGAACCCTGCTTTATTGATCCTATTGACTCAACCTTTTACTTTAAAAGAATGGCTGCCCCTCCCCCCTCCTTACTGTCTCCCCTCCTCAAACCGGTAAACCCCTTTTGAATAATATAATTGCGTATTTGATCCTCACTGTAACCTCGACCAGAGGGGGGTAAAAAAAAAAAAAAAGCCCGATCAAATCACTCGAGCGTGCTCTTTGATCACATTGACGGCACACTGTGTTTATGGGTGGGTGATTTTGATTGCTCCCTTTTTTTTGAATGTAAACACGTCTGCACTATTTATTTATTTTAAGTCCGGCGTGAACTGCTGCAGAGCTGCTTTCCATCGAGCTACAGTAAGCTGCAAAGAGAGAGACAGAGAGGGAAAGGTGTACACTGGAAATCTATTTGCAGTATTTGAAACCGTATTTCACTGTTTATTTTTTGACCTTTGCAAAACATTTATTTATTTATTTTTGTTGTTGGTTGAGGAGATTCTTCACACGTGAGATATTTTTGGATTCCCTATAGCAATGCAGCAAAACAAATAAACTTTTATAATTAGACCAGTACTTCCATCCTATATCTTCAGTCTTCATTAGTGACAACTGCATGTTTGGAACTATCCAGACAAAAAAAACAGTGTCTGAACAACTTGAATTCGTCCCAACACAGAATAACAAACACTGTTTTGTTATTCTGCACTTGTGCACAGTGGAATGTCTTAAACAAACAGCCGTCATGTCCGAATAAAGTAGTTCCAGAACATTCATGCGATATACAACTAAATGACAAAAAGACATCACCGAAACACACAGATGAAGCCAGCAATGTTAGGTGTGTACGGAAGAGCATTAGGGCCACATGGGGAAATGTGTTTGAGTTTAAAGTGAATTCTAGCTGCAACAGAGTTAAACGTTGCTCTCTTGACTTCGTCAAACAAAATGTAACAAATAAATACAAATATATGAATGTTATTTATTAAAATAATGGAATCCGATACGAGACCTGGTCCAGCTATTTAAGTCAGTACAGGACCGATATCTGATATCAGTACCTGGACCTGTGCATCTCTATTCAGGACTCAAAGATATGTTGACATGTGGCTATAATGATCTTCTGTACATGAGGGAAATTCTTAAATTACTAAGTGAATCATTTCAAATTGCATTCCGCCATTAAACTGGGCTTAATTTGGTTGGAAATTAAATGTGTTGTTTTTTTTTTCCTTTTTTGGGGCGGTCCGCATTAAGAGACAAATATGGTTTGAAATGTTTTTGAAACTAAAGTGACGATACAAAACTGAATTTTATTAGTATTAAATCAATGCATTTTTTAATTGTACAATTTTTCTACCAAATTTTTTTTTCTCATTTACCAAAAGAAGCTGTTGTGTAATATACATATAAAATAACGAAATGTATTATAATTATATGAATCTGGAACCAGATGTACTTTTTTGTGACGGGCCACCAGGAAATGTGAAATGAAATGTGTGAATCAAAGTGAAAACAAGGCGGGGGCAGCCACAGTCAGCTCAGAACTGTCGACCGTTGTGTTTCATAATGCATGCATGAAATATGCATGGAAGGAATACTGAAAATAAAAACCTGTATACTCTTTTCTGTCAGGTGGAAGTACCTCCAGTTACTCACAGCTACCAGAGCTTCACGATGATCAACACAAGTCCAGTCAGGAAATGCCAGGTGCAAAACAAACACTACAAAAGTGCACAAAATAAATCATATAAATATTCTTTTTTCTGTAGCCTTAATTATAGAACTGCAACTATTATAAGTGAAGACACTATTTTGAGTGTATTTTTGTATGTATATATGCACAAAAAACATTAATTTGTCAAACTAATTTGATCCTAGAATACCTTGACATATTTTGACATGAATCATTATTATTAGTAGTAGTAGTAGTAGCAGTAGTAGTAGCAGTAATAGTAGTAGTAATAGTAGTAGTAGTAGTAGTAGTAGTAGTAGTAGTAAATCACTTCTTAAAACATTTTTAAAGGAAAGTTTTTGGTAATATTTAATATGTCTCTTCTGGTTTTACCATTCCACTCCATTTCATGCTTTCATCTACTTTTAACCTTATTTTTATCCTCCTTGTGTCTTTTAAATTATTTATTTTTGAAAAGTCTTATTTTCTTATAGTATTATCCTTATCATATTATATTAATTAGGTGAAGACAGGATTTTCCTCCTATCAATAGAACAGAAGGAGTTCATCGGACAGAAATGTCAAAACACTTCAAATTTCACAATAAAAGCCTTGTGGGTGGATTGTTTTGGCACTACCTGGCACAAATTATTATTACTGCTAGTGATAACAAAAAACATATTAGCGGCTAGCATAAAGAGTTGTACAATGGCCGTGATAATCACATAGCAGGTGTAGTAGGTTTACTACTCGCAGTAGAAAAAGTAGTAGTGAAAATAACACTGTTCATGTTCGTCCTTGTTTAAATAAAGGTTTTAACACAGTTAAAGACAAATTATTTGGGGTTCCGAGAGTCATTATCAGTTGAGCTGCTAGAAACACACGTTGGCTCACAGTCGGATGTTTTATCACAAAGATCACCCAGTAAATAGTCAGGTCCAACGTCAGTCAGGTCCAACGTCCAAGATCCTTTCTAGTTTACGCTAACAAGAACAAAAACTGTGACACAGTTTTGCGTTGATGGTGACATTCTTCTATATACCCTATAGAATATGTCCTATCCATATAAATATCAATAATAAGTTTAACAGCACTTTTAAATCCAGTAATAATAACATTAATAATAATAAAGTGCTCTAAAATAAAATCAGGAATAACGAGAGATTTAAAAAAGATGACATGAAACAGGGTTTAATCAAAACAGGTTGAAAAAAATGGTAGCACTGGCAAAACATGTGGATTAACATGTTTTATAGCGTTCATTTAAAAGACCAGGCAGATTCTGATAATAGCTATTATTATTATTATGACAGTCTAATTTCAATTTGGCCTTTCATTCACAATTTGTCATTATACGTACGTCTGATGATTCTAAGCAGACGTGTCTCTTTTGATCTCTGTCTGTCTCTCTCTCACACACACACACACACACACACACACACACACACACACACACACACACACACACACACACACACACACAGTCATGTTTCCATTACTTTAGAGGACATTACATTGACTTACAATCATTTCCTGGAGATTTACTCAAACCACAACCATAACCACTACTTGTCTAATCCTAATCCTAACCCTCTAAAAAAACAAAGCATAAACCACGTCCTCATCCTAAACTGTATTTAACGGGAGACGTGCATTTTGTCCCCAAAAGGAAGGCAAGTAAACAGATGTATGTCCCCACAATGTGAGTAATTCTCACACACAAACACACACACACACACACACACACACACACACTCAGACACTCAGACACTGACTATATGCTTTAAATCCAGTGTGCGTGGCTCCTCATATGCAGAGATCAATAGCACCACCTGTCAGTGACAAATTGTATTACAACTCCTGAGAGTGTGGAGTAAAACATGAAGTCTTTATAACATTTCACCTATTTACCCGGAGAGCAGAAGGAGAGTTGCCACCTGTATAATGAACAACAGTGACATTTTCAATTGATCCATCCCAGCCCAGCAACTAGCCACAATGCTAAACTTAAGAAATAAATCCCACTGACGACAAAGACACCAAACTCATCAGGCTGAATTTTTCGGGGGAAAACGTGTCTAAACACATGTAGAATATGTCCAGCCATGAAAAAAAAAACATGGGGTCTGCGGTTTGAATGTTTCACTCAGTGTAAACATTAGCTATGTGGATTGATCACGAAGGCTATAAAGACACTCAACCAGTTATTACGAGATAGAGAGCAGCAGAGAAACAAGATGCTGGCCATCTTTCATTTGCATCTGTCGTCAGGTCGCTAAACGCTGTGATAAGAAGCTGTGTGTATGTGTGTGTGTGTGTGTGTGTGTGTGTGTGTGTGTGTGTGTGTGTGTGTGTGTGTGTGTGTGTGTGTTGACCACTTAACCTCATTCATACTGACTTAATTCAGAGAGGTAATCAAATCAAACTCACCCAGACCTCCTCCTCAGTGACTGACTGAGATACAACAGCAAACACATTATAAAAGGTGTTTTATTACTATTATTGCAATTATATTATACTATTATGTAAAAAATTATCGTTATTATTATCGTTACTGTTACGTTCCCCGTTCTGGCATCTAAGGGATGCGGGGAGAAACGGTGTTATTTCTCCAGGAAAATAACACCGTTACTCTCTGCATCCCTTAGATGCCAAAAAGGGGAACGTAACAGTGTAACACTGTTAGCTCTGTCAGCACTTTTTCAGTCACAACTGAAAATAGAATAGAATAAAGCTAATTTGAGTAGCCATCCATCCACTATCCGTAATCGCTTATCCTTTTCAGGGACAACCATTCACGCTCACATCGACACCTACAGGCAATTTAGAATCACAGATTGATCTAACTTCCTCCACCATGGACTGAAATATCATACTGGAATTCTTAATTTAGGTGGTGTGCCCTCCTTTACATTTCAACTCACTTTTCCCAAAGCAAGCGCTTAAGAGTGAGCATTAAAGGAACTGCATTTAACATTCTGATCATTTAATATTGCAGCAAACAGCTATTAGCGATGTTACAGCTGATAGCGCCAAGCGTAGCGGCCACCCTTCGGTTCCCCGTCATGTAAACACTGTTAGCTCTGTCAGCACTTTTCGCCGTAGTTTGCGCTGTTAGCTACTGAGCCTCATACATTATCATACAAAACAGGATGAAAAAGATGCATCTATAAAATGATGTGGGGATACGATTAATGAGGAACTGCTAAAATACACAACACACCTGTGTTTTTTACTCTTTTTTTTTAACCTTTATTGTGATGGTTCCCAACCTACGACTAGGATGGTTTCCGACTCGTGAGATCCAAACATTTTCAATAACTCTGGAGCGTTGTGAAGTCTAAAAGAAAAATCCGTCAAGACGCCATCACTTTGTTTATGTCGAGGAAATGGACGAGTTATATTCATTCAAGAAAGTTGGTTTAATAGAAACAGACTAACAGATTTAAATTTAAATTGAGGATTTAGGATTTTGTTCGTGGATTCGTCATTTTTTTGGGCTTGAAGAAAAAAGTTGGGAACCACTGCTTTATTGGACAGCCGACAGCAGAGAGACGGTTGGACAAGGAAAGAGAAATGTGGAACAACATGCGACATAGTTCATGGTCTGTGCCTTAACCGCTGGGACCAGAGCGCCCCTCTTTCTGATGGACTTATAGTATTTATCCAACAAAAACACACCACTCCCAAACTGCACCAGAGTTTACTTCGAGGTGGGGGTAGACCCACAGTTTTAGGCAGTCTTGGTCTGGTTGCAGAGTCCGCATCAGAGTTCGATTGACAGCTTTCACACCCAGCCTATAGACTGTTTACAAGAAGTGGACGTAGTCATCATGAGGTCACCCATTGGTTTGTAGACTGACGTTTTAAAGCCTCGAGTTGGGCGATTTCGGCGTAGCCATGTTGTTGTTTTTTGTAATTGATAAATGCAAGTGACCATATTTCGAATGCGGAGGAGTGATGCAACGATCTGCTGGTAGCAGCAGCGACCTGTCAATCACAGTTAGCCCCGCCCTAAAGCATACTCTGCTTTATGGTCTATTTGACTCTAAATGGACCATAATTTACTAAATGAACATCCTGCTGTATTGAAGAAGACTTGAAACTAGAGATTGAGACCATAAACTCATGTTTACTGAGGTAATAAATCAAAAGAGAAATAGTCAGTTTCTCATAGATTTCTATCAGACTTCTTTTTGCAACTTGAGGAGTCGCCCCCTGCTGGTCAGTAAAAAAAAAAAAAAAAGATCAAACAAGAAAAACGCACCAGAGTTCGTTTGAAATGAACCAAACGGATTAAGCGTGAAAACATGCTAAATATCTAAACATCCATCATTAAACTTCACCGCTACATCTCAAACTTTCACATTGCATTCTACTTCTCATATGATTCTTATGAGTTGAACGCCTGAGCTGTATTGATTAAATGTAGTGATGACTCAGTGGGAGAATAAGACATCAGATGTACAGGAACATGAACTTCTGTCAACAAGACCATCAGTTTGTGTTTCACATCATCCAATATTTAACTGTTGTTCAACTACTACAAACAACACTAACCCTTTTATTTTCTGTCTCTTCCTCCTACCACCTCTCCTCTGCTCTCCTCTCTCATCGTCTTCCCCCCCCCCCCCCCCCCCCCGCAGCGTGCAAACGGAAGGAGCAGGACACAGGGAAGGACCGCAACAACACGCCGAAGAAGTCGCGGCTGGTCTTCACCGACCTGCAGCGGCGCACCCTGCTGGCCATCTTTAAGGAGAACAAGCGGCCGTCCAAGGAGATGCAGCTCACCATCTCACAGCAGCTGGGCCTCGAACTCACCACCGTCAGCAACTTCTTCATGAACGCCCGCCGCCGGAGCCTGGACAAATGGACAGACGACGGAGGCAGCCCCGGCGCCCATTCCTCGGCGTCCAGCACTTGTACCAAAGCGTGATAATAGAATGCGAGGAGGGGGAGGGGGAGGGGAGCACGGGGGGGGATGGGTCTCGGGCGGGGGCGGAGAAACGGGGAGGGACGGTGGGGTTGAGGGGCGCAGGTCGAGGTTTCGTCCGGTCGAAGCGAGGAGGAAAAACCTAACTTTTTACATATTTTTTATTTGTTTGTCCGTTCTGCTTTCGTCAAAGGGTGACAAACTGAGAGGGGCTGCTCACTGCGACGAATTGTTTGTAGCCTAACCGCCTTTTTGCAAAATCATCGTGAATCCATAACAAAGCCGAAGGGTAAACTCACCTATAAAACATAGAAACCTCATTGGGTGGGGAAACAACTTTTAAATCAAAGACTTTCACTGCTGATGTCTCCTTTAGGACAATAAGCTGACACACTAGCCCAAATACCAAAGACTAGAAGACGACGTATGTTTTCTATTATGCAATATATATAAGCTAGGAGCCAACCGACCAAACAAGAAACCAATAGAAGCTTTATGAAAAATTCTCTATGGAATTGTATTCGACCTTCAAATGTCCCAAAGATGGCAATGATGCATCTGTTTTGGGCAGAGTTGAAGACTTTCGCGTTCAGAAGTCTGGTTTCAGAGATCGCACAGTCAAATTCAGATCGCTGTAGCTGAAGCGTGATTCAAAACAAAAGGAGGTCAGTTTGTGCAGTTTAGGGTGAAGTTGGACTGTGGATTACAGTTTTTTTTTTTAACCAAACCAAAGATGTATAGGGGACATTTTCTCAGTCATAAGAAACCATAAAAATAGTCTTCGCATGAGGCCCACTAACTGGCTTGGACTGAGTGTGCTCAGTATGCTTGGGAAAAGCTAGTGGTTGTTATGTTCAAATGATCTAGTCAAACATTCAATGATTTATTCATCTAAATCAGTAGGTTCAGCTTGTCAGTTTATGCATGTGTCAATTAATGGCTGAGCGATGGAGGAAAAAACAGTCCAACAACTGTGTTCATTTGGCTGTGCAGTCCCTGATGTGAACCGTCAGGCTCACAAACACTAACAGAAAAACCAATGTCTGTTTTCTGAGATCAGAGCTGAAGAGTTTACTTCCAAAATGTTCTATGTCCATTTTTAAAAGGAAAATACGTACCTGAAGTTGATCTCTGGAATATATATATATATATATATATATATAAATGTTCCAGGTTGTAGATGGATTATTATTTTCTTAAATTATGACTTCATAACCAACTTTTTTTTTCTTTTTTCTTTTTTTTTTACAAAATGATGAGATTTCTGTCATTTTTTGGAGACAAAACTCTTCAATTTTACCCCCCAAAAAGATGTATTAATTGGACTCTTTAAGGGGGGGCATTGAGGATTCTTAAAGTTAGGAAATGGCAAAATATGCAAGCACAAACACACAGATACACGACCGTTCACCGACACACAAGCTTTCTCTCTCAGCATACTTAGCGTTCAGTGGAGTTTTGGGGTATTATATATGAATATAAACAACGTATGTGAGCACAATCTTGAAGCACATTTTCTTTGCAATAGAACCGGGGCTCTCTGCTAAGCCGAGTGGTCTTCACATCTTAGAAAACTCAGGATACCATTTTTTCTAAACAGTGGCTGAAATCCATTCGGCATTCTGTCGTTACACACTGTAATGTACAAACATGCTCGTAAGACACACTCTGTTGCAGACAAGCAAATACACCTGCTTCACACAAAGACACACAACTTTGAAGAGTCATTTCCCGAACGTTCCCCCGGAAATCCCCACCCTGACCGAAACGTTGTCAGCTAAACCAAAGCGAACCAAAGTTTACCCTGGCTTCACACACCCATAATTTGTATTACCATGATAACTCATCCATCAGGGCAGTGGTTTCCAGCCTAGCATCTTAGCAACAATTACAACAAAGACGCCAATTAAAACGCTAAAACTGGTGCTGTTTGAGCTGTCACTGAAATTTTTTAACAATTTGAGCCACATCTGTGGTCCAAAATGTGGTAAAATGTTTTGAAGGCAGATTTTTTAATGCCTAAACTCCATTTTCTCTACAGCTATAGCTCTCTTTCAGAGATAGAAATCGCCAAATCCAGCCTGGATTTACACAAACACAAAAGGCTTTACTTGTTACTTCTCCCCGTTTAGATGGGTGTAAGATAAAATGGGTAAAGTCCCTGTTCGCATATAAATGCAGTGTGTTTGGACACAAAACAACCAGAAAGTCATCAATCCCTTACAAAGCATTAAAGCTTAAAGTTATGTTTATAATCCATGTTTAACCAAAAGAGTGCTTAGCGGCAAGAGCTCCTGGGCTTTTAACAAACCAGCAGAAGCGACAAGACACGGTTGCACACATATTGGTTTCTTGAGCCATTTCTGACAAAGTTTTGTGAAATGAGCACGGACAGCACTAAAAAAAGAGGTAGTTTGACACTTAAGGCCAAGGTATGCTTCAAACATGTTGCCCGACTACATCTAGAGACCAAACTGTTTCCACCTTTTCCAAATGGCCCCATTCGCCCAATCATAACAATAGGCAAGGTCCAACGACCCATACAAATGGCGACAATCTGTCCTCGAAGGCATTCGTGGTGTTGGACCACACACAGAAAGTGATGGAAGTAGTTGAGTCTAACCCCGGCTACTGTCACACCACAGCACACCTGGCCAATCACTGTGTAAAACAGGATTGATTGTCTTTCTCAGAGGGTTACAAAATTGTGGGATGATTATTCCGATGTAGGACAGAGTTTGTCTGAAGCGCCCGGCCCTTTTTACAGAAGGGCCGTCTAGTTTTTAGCACGATCACGACCGAAATTCTTACCTTACGCAACACACTGTAGATTTGACACAATCTTCCAGTGCCCATGTCCAGAGTCTGTGCATATTTTACAAATCTTTGACTGTTGGTTTGTCATTGCTGAAGGGGTTCTTGGGCAAAGCTTGCTCAGAGCCTTACAATTTGACCTTTTGGTGTAAATCCAGCTGTAACTAAGATGCTTTCTTGAAGCCTCCAGCTGCCATCACAGATACCTCGAAAAACAAACCGCAGACTCTTAACACATCAAGTGATACAACAGCAGAACCAGTAAACCGTCTGAACCCACGGAAGACGAACTGTCCAGGCGAATCAGGGCCTTTGTAATAGTTAAAGAGGACAATCTAAAGACGATGCCTGGCAGGTCCGTCTCTTCCAGAAGGTCAGCGGGCTGGAAGATCGGTATTATCGCTGCAAACGCTAATAAAGTAACATCTTCAGACTTCAAATTTTTAATGAGAAAATGGAATTTTTTCCGAACGTGTTTCCTTGTTGATAGTGGTGAAAACCTAACCCTTACCACTCAACCGTTGTCTCTAAGAAAAATCTTAGATGGCTCTAAGATGGAACTTGTTTGCAGCATAGTAGAGTTGGATGCTTGGTAAAAAAAGACAGATGGACTGAGACACAGAGACAACATTTGTCTGTCTGTCTCTCTGACTCTCTTCGTGTCCGTACAAACCTCACCAAGCATCCATCGCTACCAAATCCCACAACACCCATTCATTTTACTTTGATCCGTCACACTGTACAGCCTTGACACATGATGTAAATACTAGCGCACCCAAAAAACCTCAACCGCCGCCACGTCCTACTCCAGTTCAACAGCCTTACCATCCGCAATCACCTCATCAATCATCTTTCACTCAAGCTATCGAACCAAAAATAGAAACAAAACCAAAGGAAAGGCGTCAGTCAGCAGCCCCTGCTCCTTAGAAAACCCCAGGCTGAGTCCCGGCCTGGTTAGAGACAAGCCAAAGGCTTTAAGAACGATTTAAAATTTAAAAAAAATGGACACTTGAGACTTTTTCTATTTATTGACAAATCGAAACCAAAGAAAACCTTTTTCTGCACCTAACTGTACCAACAAATGGAAAAACTGAAGATGGAAGAGAATTATTACCAAAAAAAAAAAAAAAAAAAAAAAAAACACAAAAAAAGAGTGGTGGCGACAATCTCCAGAATGGAGGATGTCGTCAACGACGAGAAGAAGGACAGGAGAAAGGATGACATCACGGGATCGGAGAAGTAGCTTTGTTCTGCCTGATGTTGCATCAGGCCATCTTTAAGGGGAAGCAAGTTGGGGACTGAAAAGGGTAAAACCACACGGGAAGGAGGGAAGGAACCAACGGAGGATGCCGTCGACCATTTTCTTCTCTCCGACCCCCAAAAAACGGCAGAACATTAATGTGTCTCTCACGGTTGAAGAGTGTCTTTAACGTGTGCCTATGCAGTTTTTCAAAGTAAAAAAACGGTTAAAAGAACAACAGAAACCTCATCAGCTAACAAACCAAAGATTCACCGTTAACTCCAGTCGCAAATCCTCCTCCCCCCGAAAAGGACCCTCTGGACTTTTCACTCACTAATTATTATTTTACTACATCTGTTGCACGCAAAACTGTCAGGGTTAGCATGTAGGCTAATCAAGCTTGTCTATACTTTAACTTTCAGGCCTGTAGCAGTTTTGCATCCTTCTATACTTACAAGTTGAGAAAGGTAGCCAGGACGCTCAATCACAGTTCCTTTCAGGATAGCTAGCATTCTGCCAGCTAATAGCGCGCTTCATTTTCCCCACGGCAGACACTCATATGGGTCTGTATTGTATCTTACAAAGCTGAAATGAAAACATCTGGTGTTTTGATTGGTCATTCCTCCAGCATGGCGTCAACACATGCAGCCATTATAGTTATAAATCCTTCACACGCACGGCAATGACCAAACATTACCACAAACGTTTGATGCTCGAAAAAAGAGAAACACGTCTCGGGAGTTTCTAAGATGGCTGATGTTGCTGTTTGTGTGTTCTTGTTTTTTTTCCACCACAAGTCATTACCTGCTCCACAGGACAAAGTCTACCTCCAACAATCTCCAGCAGTAGAAACAAAAGCTGCCAGACAACAGCACAGGGACGGTTTATTTTCCCCCCTGCTTCACGTCCATGCGGTTTGACACAAGCAGCTTGGTGCGTCGGCATCGAGGGGAAAAAAAATCCCACCAACGAGCTTGTTGACTGTTACTCAGAAGCTTCCATCTTCCATTTTGCTTCCACCCAGTCTGGGGATTCAAATAGGCCACTTTTTCATGTTGAACTGGCTGTTGTCCGGCACACTTCCTACTGCGGAGAGAGTGACAATGTTATGCTATGTGAAACGTACAGTACATACCAAAGATTTTCTGCTGTACAAAACAGTAGCACACACAGATCTTTTTCTTTTTTCCATACTCATTTTGACAGTCCCGGACAGATCCTGAATCTGCAATCTAGATCAATCAACGTCACTCACAGTGTTGTTCAACTCACCGCCTCTGATTTTTTACCTTTTCAACCCAAGCCTAGCAGGAACCAGAAAAGAAAAAAATTGGGCCATTTACAAATTATGACCGTAATCATTTAATCTGCAATTATAAATACAAAGTGAAAAAAGGAACTAACTGAAAAACAAAATGTCACCCATTCTGAACCCTGAGTTTCACAGGCGTATAGAATAGAAATCAGGCTTCCTCACTTTTCTTATTTGAGATACTTTGAGTTTGAAAAGTTTGAAAACAACCCACTGAATTCCAATTCTAAGTTTCAAAATGAAGAGATGTGGCAACAGACCCAAATTACTGAGGACAATCCAGCGGATGTTAGTTGAGTTTTGGCTACCAAACAAAAGCACTGCTAGCTTGGGTGGAAAAGTTCTTAAGAGGACAGAAAATTGTCGAAATATCATTACACCACAGTTAGTTATAGCCCACATTGCCATGCTGGAGGAGGAGCCTCAGAGAGAGTGATAATTGGACATACTAACTGTCCATTGCTAACAAACCCACGTTAGCGTGTTCTTTAGGGGGGAGGAACTATGCTGCTGCTCCATATATACAACGACAATAAATGAAACAAAACCAAAAAACACTTCGCCCGCTGAGAGAAACTGCTAAAATATCGGTCAAATAGCTTTATCCTTAGTTTTCTCTCTCTCTTTCTGTATGTAAAGCTTCTAGTCCAAAGAAATCCTCCGCCCACCTGACCCTCCAATCCTGCTGACTACGCCCAATGGAGGGGCGTGGCTTGTGGCTCAGGGGGGTGGCGGCCATTTTCCATTCCCACTTGCAGTTCTGTCTGGATGTAACACAGGCAAAAACCTGCCAAACCAAAAAAAGAACAAAAAATGGGTATGAAACCAAAAAAACTGTCCCAAAGAGGTTTTCATTGTTTGTTTTTAAGTACTTACAATTATTTGCCAATACTTATGTGTCTACTATTACGACTATGTTCCTTCCTAGGTTTTTGCAATATGCGATTTTTATTTTTTATTTTATGGAATTTATGTTTTCTTTTTAATTGTGAATTAATTTAAGTGAACATATTTGTTGCCAAATCTCCCTCTGAACCCTTTTTCCCTTAATGATTAGCTTTGCCAAAGTTTACATTGTATGTTCCCTTTTCTTTCTGTTCAATGCTGTATTTATTTATGAGGTGTTTTAGAACACGCTAGTTTTGTACTTAATAATTTAATGTTATTTAATTAGATGTAATTGATTTTTTTATGGATATTTATGAGTATTTAAGAATGTTAGTTGCATCAAAGATGCAGTGCTTGTGCCAGGCCTGTTAATTTATTCTTAGTTGGCTTTACTTTAAAAAGCAAATGAAATGTTGTTTTATGAATGTTTAGACTTAATGACAGAACAAATGTAGGAATGTCAGATTAGACTTGCGTACTTCTGAATGTCAACACTTGCTCTCACTTTTTAAACAATCTAGTTTTGTTTTTTTGTCCTGGTTGTGATTTTTTTTTTTTTTCGAAAATGAAAACAATCTCTTTAAGACAAATAGCCTACCGAATAATGAGCACTGCATCTGTTTTTCTTTTCCACCTTGGGATTTGTATGGCTAATTTATTGGTTGTTTTGCTTTTAATTTCTTTGCCTCCTGCTGACTATTGTTGAACAAGCAATGAATTTCAGACTGACGTTCTAGTGACACTTGATCAGGTGAAGTAATGGCCATGCGTTGACATAAACTGACTCACCAAAGATAACCGGAATCCTTGAGAGGCCAACAAACGATGTGTGTTTACATCCACGCAGCTCTACCCTGGTTAAGGTCTTATTCTTACATTGACATAGTAAAAATGGTATACAGTATACACATAAAAGCACCATTTTATTCCCCAAAAAGAAAGATTACTGCATTTTAGAATCAAACAGATTTCAGTTCCATGCGATGTCTCAAACATCTGCTAACTAAATTTAACAATATCAAAAATGCTCTTTGGAGGGCTAAAGAGGACATGGGTAGCAAAAACTTTTATGTGGACTGCGGTTTTTAAAGTCTGGAATTCAGCATTTTCTTGTATTTTGGGCCGTGGTAGCGACCTGTCAATCACAAGGTACCCCCGCCCTAAAGCATACTCTGCTTTATGGTCTATTTGACTCTAAATGGACCATCAATTACTAAATGAACATCATGCTGTATTGAAAAAGACTTGAAACTAGAGATTGAGACCATAAACTCATGTTTACAATGTTTACTGAGGTAATTTTCTAATAGACTTCTATACAATCAGACTTCTTTTTACAACCAGAGGAGTCGCCCCCTGATGGCCATTAGAAAGAATGCAACTTTAAGGCACTTCAGTATTGGCTTCACTTCTCAGAAGCAAAGGTTGCCACGGTGGTCCATGGTGCGCACCACAAACTTTAAACCGTAGCTTAACACTAAATTCACTATTTCGAGTTATTCAATTACAAGTACTGTCACTTTATTACACTTTCTATCAATCCTGGTTTCTTTTTTTTTTTTTTGCGTTTATTGCAACAAATAAGTATTTTCCTTTTGCCAGAGCATTTTGTGAAGGGGGTGTATTCAAGCTAAAACAGGGTGTTTAATTGCTCGTTAGTGTCTGGTGTACACTTGGGGACTCAACAAGCTGTTTCTGACAACATTTTGATGATCACCAAATAATTATGTCAAGCTACCCAAGCGATTAGTAATGGTAAGAATATCCTCTCCAACATTCCGTAAAAACAATGCTCATTCCCAACTTTTTCTACTCTGTGTCGGTATAAGAGCTTATCCAGGTTACTGTAAACAGAACGTGATGTTAACACACACCACCTCGACAGGAAAAATACCTGCTGTGTTTCCCAATTGTTCCCCGAACATCGATGTGTGTGTGTGACTGCGTGAATGCAAACACACCGACTTGGTTCACTCGTTGAGGAAGGAAAAACTGAGGAGTCCCTTAAAGCTATAGCTGCTTCCAAGAATGACTTTGTTTGTGTAAAAAGAAAAAAAAAACCTTTCTATTTCAATAGTGAGAACCAGAGAGGCTACCTCGCTGACTTTCCATTTGTCCTTTTAATCGTGTTGATGAAACCAAAGAAACCAAAGATTTTTTGTCCTCTTCAGTGCGGTCTGCGCTCAGCTCCGTGCGTTTGCGCTCTCACCTCTTAATGGTGACGCCTCACGTCGTCCTCTTTTCTACATTCTCCTTTTCTCTCCCTGTCCTCTTTCTTTCTCTCTTCTCCCTCCTTCTCTCTTGGCCTTGCACCGTCTCGTCTCTTCAAAAAGAAATGTGTGTGAAAGGGTGAGAGGCAGGTGTAGCGCGGGGTCCGGCTGGATGCTGGATATCAGGGAGTGCATAAGCATAAATACTCAAATCTACATTTGTTTCTGGCTAATGAGCCTTAGAGCAGAGTTTCAATTTGTTCTGATCCAGACACCCACATCCCGTTTCTTCATAAACAAGAAGCTGTCACTGGGCTTTATTCCCAACAACATGCTCCTCTTCTTTTGTTCTGTTTGTACTCATCTTGCTACAGCAATTAGACGGCTGATTGGTACCAGCTCTGTGCTGCGTAGCAACCACAGTGATCCAGCGCTGCTCTGACCCTGTGAGTTCACGGCTGAACTTTTCCGTTTGATTGGTGGCAAGCCTGATAAACTACTCGTGGCCCATATAACTCTGTAAAGTCAAATCAAATTGGAAGAGGAGCGTGGCTAAAAATCCAAATATGACTTTGATACTGTATGTCATTCCAAAGGGTAACCAGCACAGTAGAGATCAGGGAGGGCCACGACGATTGTCATCCGTTGTTGCAGTGCAAATAATCATCATCCCCACAAAATATATATTATACTAAAGATACTCTATGGACCTTATACTTAGCAGACACGCCTGGCTGTAAAAGATTCAAGAGAAAGATTGCCGATTCAATCGTACCCAAAAAAAAAACACCCGCTGTATAAAGACCTTTACAAGCATTTGACTTAAAAATCAAATGGCGCAAGAGCAAATTTGTGGCTTGTTGGGGTTAAAGTCTGTTGCCAAGTCAGTTTTCGGACTTTTACTTTTCCAAAACCGGGTCAAAACAAAGACGTAGAGAGCGCTTTTGTTGCAAAGTATGAGATAACCTCGGATGAGTGCCTTGCTTGAACCAAAGCGACGTCTAGACCTCTCGGTTCTCTGCTCTCTGGTACTTTGCCATGCAATCAACGCAAAGAAATCCAGAGTGATTACCAAAAGGCTTCACGTTCTGTTTGACTTTTTCACTATCCCTTCCCTTTTTATTTGTCTCTTTTTATTTCCAAGCTGGGTTTTGATCTTTTTTTTTCATTTTTTTCAGCTGGTCATCTTCTCACAGCTGTCCAAAGGAGACACCGAGTCCGATCTGATTTCCCTCGTGTTTTTACACAGACTTGAGATGATAAAACTGCAGCTACATTGGCTGAAAAAAAAGAAAGTAAAATGCAGAAATTGACGTTTGGCATTTGAAAAAAGAAATGGAATAATACGAATAAAACCTGCGCTTAAAAAAAGACTTTTACAAAATATTTACTTTTATGATTTCAACATAAGTATATTTTCTTTGGATCACAGGATAGGCAAAACAAAAGTTGTTCTCTCGAGATCTGGAATAAGCTAATGTCTCAGGCTCACCTCATCATCATCTTTGTCCGCACAGAAACCAACTGTATTTAAAAACAAATAGCTCCTTGAACCCAGCTCCTTCCCTCTTCCTTCTCTTTCTTCAAACGGTCGGAAAGCTTTAAATGATGAAAAAACCACGGAGGCAAACTTGTGCGAGTTGTGCGCAGACCGCGCTCTCTTTACCAAACTGTTGCAGATATACCTCATAGACACTAGTGTTAGGATGATGTAATAATAGCGTATGTCATAAATTATTCACTTGCTCTTCTTCCTTTTTTTTTTTTGATGGTGACTGTAACTTTAAAAACCAAACAAATGTGGGGAAAAAAAGCTTTACACATTTTTAAGTTGTTTTTGTAATCGTTAAAAAGGTGCGCTAAAACCAAAAATGAAAATTGCTTGTCTTCTTCTATGCTCTCTTTCTTGTTGATGTATTACTGTTTTTTCTCTCCTTCCCATATGCCGAGGATTGAGGGATTTATAATTTCAAATCTTTTTTTTTTTTTGGAGGGGGGGTGGGGGGGGGTCTCTTGGTTGTTTTGAAGGGGTCATTGTCCCCTCATGTGGAATCTTTTGGGATTGGGAACATTGTTGGAACGACGCCCAGAATAATACAGGCTTCTTTGATCCATCGGTTTTGTTTAAGATCCAGCCACGTTTCAGTTGATTTTCATGCATCATTTGTTTATTATTTTAACTCTAGTCTTGGTGTCCTTTGTCTCCTGTTCTAAGGCTAGCATCGCCGTTACATTACCCATACAGCAGTGCTATAGCCCAGATTTTATGCATGAGTATATTTACGATTAGCTAGCCGTGTAATGCATTGTGATACTTATTATTAACCTTATTATTATCATCCTCTCATTTCGTTTCCCACAGTGTATGCTATACACACGGAACTTCGGGTTGCATCCGGCATTAGTGTGACGTTTGACCTGCTGATATAAATCTTGCAAACTGTTTAGATCGGATTCAGAGGGCGAGGCGTCAGCGTCTACACAGAATCATCGTCACCGTGAGGTGCACCGCGAGCTACCGACAGTTTACGGGTACATTTAGACACCAGCTGTTGTTGCAGGGGAAGCACAAACGCTTTTGACTTAACTGAAAATGTGAGAAAGGAAAGATGTTGTTCGCCGCCGACTGACAGCAATCTTAAGCGCAAGGCGGCGGCAGCTTGGCTCTGCTCTGTCGTACTTTCATTTAGCCAGTCCAAGCTTTAGCCAGGTTATCTCCTGTTCATACCGGCTCCCAAACAAACAAACACAACTTTTTGAGCGATTTTATTAATTCATGTTCATATATCTGATCTTTCCGGTGGCTTATCAAAATATTAGCAATCGATTTTAAACCAACTGCCCGACTAAAAAATACCCTATGCCCCTAATACGATGGACACTTAGGTGCTGTTTGCTAGTAGTAGGACACTTTGAATGAGAGTGAGAGAACAAATGGCCCAATGAACAAATTGAGAGTAAAGGCGAAAAACAAAGAAATCAACAGTTTCAAAGGTAAATATCAACTCCACAAGTTTGAAAGGCCAAAATAAATGTTTAGTGTTCATGCGGTGTTAGTTGAGGGAAAACCAAAGTACCTTTTAGAGCCCTTCCAGTCCTGCTCGTCTTCCATTCCTGATTAGCTTCAAAGCATCAAGCAACTTGAAACCTTGTTGGGGTTTTTTCTGATTGGAATATATTTTGAAAATGAAAAAAATGGGCTATCAAATTGCATAATTTTGTAGGCTTTTTTCTTTGCTGTAAAGCAATTCCTGTACATTATCATCAATATAATGTTTCAGGACTTTCGTTACCGGGGCTCCGTACTGAACAAATCAGATTAAATGAAATATGATATGCAGTTACAGTTAGAACAAAACAAACATTTTGATTCCTGCAACACCAACAGTGAGGTGTCAAAGGCCAAAGTGGCAGATCCATCAGTATTTGAACAAAATTACAATCAGTGCACTTATGAAGTTTCTATAGGCATCCAACACGCTACCCCTCAACTGTATCGGATTACTTATTCAAGCAGTTTCCACCCCAAACATTAGGCTTGACCTTTGTTTACTGACCCTTTCTTCTCCTTTTCTTTTCTTTTTTCTTTTTTACCATTTTCTTACATGGTTGTCATACAGTAATCAAAAATCAAATGATGCATTTTTATTTTAGACATTTGGTTAGAACAGAAAAAGAGAGGTGACTGAAAAGTTGTGGTGTGGAATAAAACGATGATCAAACATGAAGGAGCTATTGGGAGAATTACTGTTGTTCCACTCTATGTATAAAAGCAGAAAAAAAAATCAATAAAGAAATCACGATGGTCTTATCCATGTACAACTCATCCTCCTGTTATTTTTTTCTCTACTAGAAATATCCTGATGGGGAAACACAATCGCGGGTTCACACGCTTAGATTTCACATTTGGGGATTTTAATAGAGAATAAAAAAGTACATTTCCATCTGGAATGTGGTGGAGAAGAAATATACAATAATATGAAATGAAAACACTCAACCAAAGTAGAAGTACCTCAAAACTGTACGCACAGTACGAGTTACTGTATTAAAGTAAACACAGCAGAATAGCCCTCTAGAACTATTTGGCTAGCATGGCTACGTCCATCGCTCCCTCGAGCCTCGTCTTGAACACAGTCCGAGTCTTTTGGGAGTCTTGTTGGGATGTTGACATTTGTGGCGCTGTAGAATGTTTTCATATGCAGGTATCGACATTGTTCGTCATTTCCTATTCTGCCATCAGCAGTGCCACCAATATAAGGGGGAGACCTGATGTTAAAGAGACAATGTGTGTAGGATTCGGTGTCTTCTAGCGGTGCGGTTGCAGATTGAAACCAACTGAATACCCCTCGGCTCACTCCTCCCCCTCCAAGACTGCAGTAATGTGAGCAAGGAGGGGCAATCCTTACCATAATAA
This sequence comes from Anarhichas minor, assembly GCF_050575085.1. NCBI lineage: Eukaryota > Metazoa > Chordata > Actinopteri > Perciformes > Anarhichadidae > Anarhichas > Anarhichas minor. The sequence continues at coordinate 7,050,998 of NW_027466519.1, read as the reverse complement.
TACTTCTTCAGGAGCAACGGAAGTCAGACAGCGGCTGGCAGTACCTCGGTTTTGCACTCTGTGGCTCACTTTACCGCAGTTTCGAAAGCTGTAAACAATGAGCAGCGCATGGAAAAGTCTTGGCCCGGATATCTACTGGCTACACCCAAACTCCAGAGGTTTTGTAGGTGTCCATATTGCTTTTTTATTAGAATTTTCGCAACTAAAATTTAAAGGATATTCAATCAAATTAAGGGAAAGATCGTGGTCCACAGAGACTTTAGACACAACGTGTTTATTAACATTGAAAACAAAAACCATGACCTTTTCCTCACCTCAACCATAGCGCTCATTTTGCCTCGACCTACTTGGGGGAGTCCAGCCCGGTCTCATTCCAAGGGCGTGAAATACCGACATTTTGTCACCGTGTCTGATATGAATGTACAAGGTTCCTTCCAGGGATTGTATTTGACGCATCAGGCTTTGAAGTTACTCCAATGTAAAGCCATCCGCGGCAATATCAGATGCTCAGAGCAACTGCGCTGGAGGTCAGATGACGTAGTATAAAGAGCAACAAAGTCCATGTATAGAGGTGGACCGGTTGGATGGATGGGTCAAACAAACACAGGACTTACACCCAGTGTCCAGTGTGAAATCAAAAGTTGGCTTATTTAAGTTACGCAATGTACTGAATTTACATAACTTAGGCAGCTGACCGAAGTAACGTAACAAACTCACTTATTTTAACCCAAACCACGGACTTTTACTAAACCTAACCAAGTCGATTTGTTGCCCAAACGTAAGTGACGCCAATTGGTACCCAGAGCGAGAACGGGTTGGGGAGTCAGGATAAGAACCTCTGTCTCTGGTGTCAAGATACTGTCCTTTGTGTGCCTGCCATCTACTCTGACCACCCTCCTGTTTGTAATTTTAAAAAGTGTCAGATTTTGACACCAGAGAACACAATTCACATCCTGTCTCCAACCCAACAATCGATGTTGGTTTGTCTGAACCATTATGACTTTATCTATTTCGACCTCTTGGTCGTCCCAGGGTTGTCGCCGTTGGTGCAATACCATTCAAGTGCTTTGAGCTCAGTTTAGATGATCTCTTTTTCCCTCTTGTTTAGTTGAAACTTAATAAAATGAAATCCAAAACACAAATAGACAAGGGCAACATACTGGTTTGGTCTCTGCTTCTCCTTGATATCTCTCTACATTTGCTGCAGCAAACTAATTTCCCCGCAGAGATGTTTAAAGTAAAATTTTCTTTTATAAGTCCAGTCAGTCTCTCTTCTCACCTGCTCATTTTCCCTCTTTTCTTTTCAACCAATCTATCCATCAATCTATCTAGTTTGTCCCGTCTCTGTCTATCATGACTCTCTCACCCTCTGTCTCTTTCTACATCTCTTGCCCCCTTCATTCTTTCTCTTCTCGCCCTGTGTGTAATCATCCCAGCGTCCATCTCCTCTCATCAATCCACCTCGTCACTTCTCTCCTTTAACCTCCCCCTCTCCTCTTTTAATCACTCCGTCCCATCCTCCTGCTCCTCTTCCTCGCACCGTTGCCAGGGAAACAGCGGCCCACTCTGTAGCTGTTAATCTGGTGACATTGTCTTTCTATTACCCATGGGTCAGATGCCTGATAAGGAGGACAAAGGGTGGGAAACCAAACGGCGACTCACTTTAAACGTTTGTAAAATGTTGGTCTTCATTAACGCAAGTGAGTTCTGCAGGGGGGGGGGTAGTTACTGTGTTAAACAGATATCTTCCTCATTGCTCTGAGTGCACGCATACAAACTCTGCAGAGATATGAACAAGCTAATCCAGTACAGCAGACCTGCAACAAATCCTGTCTTTGTGAAGCTCACAATGTTCAGTTTTTTTTACCCCATCTGATAAGAGTTGATTCAATCTTGTGCTCATTTTGGCCGATGTTGTTGTTGTGTGTGTGTGTGTGTGTGTGTGTGTGTGTGTGTGTGTGTGTGTGTGTGTGTGTGTGTGTGTGTGTCACTTTAGCCTTGAAATATCCTGGCACCCTTCGCGTCCTGTCCACACGCACCACCTCAAACACTGGAGACGTGGAACCATTCATTGGAAATTTTATCTTGAAAATAATGCTGGCTCTGGCCACCCCTGCTGTCAAAGGCTGGCTTGCATACTGAAAAATGAAACCGGTATTTGATATATATACAGTATATATAATGGGATATATCTTGTAATGGGACAATAGACTGTATTTAAGAAGTGGACGTAGTCATGGTGACGTCATCCATTGGTTTGTGGACTGCCGTTATGAAGCCTCAAGTTCTGCGATTTTGCCGTCGCCATCTTCGATTACGGCCGTCGCCATGTCGGCTTTTTTGCAAGCAATGAATGGAAGTTACCATATTTGGAATGCAGAGCAGTGACGTAGACTCTGGTAGCGACCTGCCAATCACAGTTAGCCCCGCCATAAAGCATATTCCGCTTTATGGTCTATTTGACTCTAAATGGACCATCATTTGAAACTAGAGATTGAGGCCATAAACTCATGTTTACAATGTTTACTGAGGTAATAAATCAAGAGAGAAGTAGAGTCATTTTCTTATAGTCTGCTGTACAATCTGTCTTCTTTTTGCAACCTGCTGGTCAATAGAGAGAATGCAAGTTTTTAGAGACTTCAGCATCGGCTTCACTCGGCAGAACTGGAGGTTGTCGCCTGATTGGGACAAACTAAATCTTTCTCTAACATAGTAAATATTATGGCAAATGGTTATTGAAATGTTCAGTTAATCTACTTCAGTTCCCTTTACACTCCGTCGCCAGATCATTGGGCCTCATGCAAGAATCACCCGTATGAACAGATTGGTTCTTTAGCTTGTGGTTGGCTTCGCTATGATTACGTAATCCGTATCTGCCATTTTCTTAGTCAAGTCTAGCGGGGACACAGAGAAACTCACGTTGGCTGAGCTGGCAACAAGCTTGAAAATGTCTCACTTTAAGCCAAAGAGACAAAGTTCAAATCTGTGATAATCACCAATTGAACCTGTTTCGCTAAAGCTAGCTATCAAACTAGCTTCTAATAGGGCAACCTACAATCACAACGACTGTAGAGATGTCTCACTCTGTCAGATGATTTGAGCATGAATGTGGTTTAAACGTTTTAAATGTTCATTTTCTGCTTGATTGTCCACATGTTTGATACCACACTTCCTGATTCCTCCCCCCCACCTTTCCCCCTCACATAGAGATGTGAGGGAGGGAGCTGGAGAGCCAGCTCCCTCCCGTTTTTTTTTTTTTTTGCTGAGTTAGCATGTAATGCCCTGATCTTTCCTTTACTTTCTCTTTCCTATCCTGAATTGTTTTTCACATTCAACTGTTTAATTACTGTCCACTCATCCTTCTCTCTCTCCCTCCTCATCTATCATCTCTTCTCCTCCTGCAGTTTTTATATTTAACATTTTCTGTACTTCGTCTCCTCTCTGTTGGTCTGCCTCCTCGATTCCTTCCTTTGTCTCCACCCTTCTTTCTCTCCCCGTCTTTCATACTTCCTAGTTTACCTCTAATGCTTTGCTTCAGTTTTGTATCTACCTCACCATCCTTCTACCCTGCCCTCTTGCAGGGTAGGGTTCTTCCTCCTCTCTGTTCTCCCATTTTCTTTTCTTCTAATTTCTCCTTTTCTTTAGCCTTCGCTCTGTCTCTCTCCTTCTGTGTAGAAATCAATGGTTGTTCTCTCAATAGGAGGTCAAGGGGGTTGCAGTCGCTGGCGTCCCGGCTTTTCAATTACTAGCAGCCTGCAGTCACCACAACACACCCAACCACACACACACACATACACCGTTTTGTCCTGAACAGCCCTTCCCCCATTGAGCTGACCGGCCGCCAGACAGAGAGGACGGAGTAAAGATTTCAAAATGAAAGGAGAACAGTTTGGATGTTGAAAAGAGAGGGAGAAAGAGAGGGGTGGAAGTCAGAATGAAGGGCAGTGGAGAGAAAAGAGTAACAACACAGAAGAGCAGGAGGAGAGTGAGGAGAAAAAAAGTGGATGAGGACGTCCCTGAGTCTTCTTATAGGTCCTGTCGTCTAAAATCATCTGTGAAGGCTAGGGCCTTTAAAGGTACTAGATACCAACCAAAATAACCTATTACCAAGTAGCATTGAAAATTTTCCAATCAAAAAATACCTGCAAATTATTGTTTTCGTGCCCAGATCTAGAAAAAAAAAATTACAATTTGTCCGGTTTTCCTCTAAGCCAATCAACGCAAGCGTTAGTCAATCCAATGCAAGGTGTGATTGGTCCACTATCACAGCAGCACACAGGGAGGTTGCCTGCCCGCACACACCCCTATGAACGTGGAGATGTCTGAGTCGGCGGCTTGCAGCTAACGGAGTTAACAACAGCAACAGTGCTTAAAGAGCGCCGTGGGTGTTGGGTAATCAGCGGTAACCGCAGTGTGAGCACTGCGTTGCCACGATCAGCACACACAGCGGGACACACACATTAATATGATGGGTATTGAATGAAGTGCTAAATCGCAGCAGAACAGAGCCACTAAAACCTGACAATTGACATGAGGACCAGGGGCGGAGCCAGTCGTAAGCATTCGGGGCTCAGTCCAAACCTAAGGGGGGTCCGAGGACATCCTTCCTCAGGCTGATGTTTTAGACCTTTTACCGCAGCTATATGCATTTTTTAAGCCATTTGAGATAATAGAATGCCGTAAAATCTGGACATAATTTCGGGAAAAAATAAGAGTGAAGGGAAATGACACACATGTTTAATGTGGGTGAAAACAAGGGAAAAACAAGGCAAAAAGCCAGTAAGTTGATTTGCCACACAACAAATGTACAGGTGTGTGATAGGGGAGGAGCTCTAAGACCAGAGGGAGGGGTGAGTAAATGTGAGTACAGAAGAGAGAAAACAAAAGGTGAGAGGAGAAAATAAATGGAAGAGACAAGAGGTCAGAGGAAACGAGAGAGGGGAGGAAAGAAGGAGAGAATGAAAACAGGAGACTAGAGGATGAGAAACAAGAGATGGTGAGAGAAGAGATGATGGGAGATGTGGAGGAGGAGACAAAAAGACGAGAGGTAAGGAAAGAAGCAAAAACATGAGACGAAGAGAGGAGAGGAAACCAGGTTGAGAGAGAGGAGACAAGGATACAAGAGGAAAGGGAACAGATGAAAATAAAAAAAGGTCAGGGAGGTGGACGTGAGGAAAGAGAAGGTGCGGAGGAAAAAAAAGAAGAAGAAATTAAAATGAAAAGGAGAGATTGCAGCTGGCTCAGATGCAGGGGGGAAGAAAGGGGGAGGAGGAAAGGGGGTGCCCAGCCCGGCAACCCTCAGGGGTTATTGGGTCGTGGACAGCCAATCTCTCTCAGCTTAATCAACAGCAGCAGAGGTGATTGCAACACCGCAGGGGGACTGAAGAAAAAAAAAGATGGCGGGAAGGGGAGGAGGAGAGGTTGAGGTGGAGAGAACGAGATAGGAATGAATGGGGAGGTGTGTGTGGGGGGGAGATGAGAAAAAGATTGGAAAAATAGGGAAAACGGGGGTGAGGACGGCAAGACAGGGAGGAGGTTGGAGAGCGAGCAAGACGAAGGGGGACGACTGAAGATTGGAAAGGATAAGAGGGAGGAAGGTGAAAAGGAGGGTGTTTGGGGGGGAGGAAAAAAATAGATGCAGGAGGAGGGAGGGAGAGGGAAGAGGTGGGAAAATTATGGGATGAAAGGGGGGAGAAAACGGTTGAGGGTGTAGAGAACATAAATAGAGGGGAGAAACAGACAAGAGCGTTATGGTAAAAACTCACTACAGTGATAACTATTTATCTTGAGGACATGAATGTATTGTGTGAACTCAAAACCACATATCTCAACCTCAGTGTGGCACCAGTGGAAAAGTCCATGGATCACTAAAGTCAGAGGGCCTCTTGGTCTGGGAACATGAAGGTCTATACCAGCTTTTGTACCAATCCACCCATCCTTAAATGTGGATACATTTCACAGGATTCGTATTACAGTAGATTTGACCTGCTGGTGGTGCTAGAGTTTGGCAAAATTGTGTCCATGATTAAAACAAACCAGGGGAGGTTGATGGGTCCGTCTGTGGTCTTTCAGCCAAAAGACCGCAGTTCGTTCTTAATGTGAAACGAGAAACCTACGTTCATTTGTTTGTTGCGGAACTTGCGTACTTCAGTTACGGCACTTCCGTAGTTTTTTTCAACCCAAACGTCAATCTTCCCTAAACCTAAGTAATCACCATCTTTTTCCTAAACCTAACTTAGTTGTTTCCTGTGAACACAGAAGTTTATTTTGAAAAGACTGTATGCATGTGATGAGCAACAATTGACACGTGTAGTAGAAAGCACGAAAAACCAGTAACTTTTCATGAGATATCATACGAAAGGTTGTATGAGGATACTTTGCCAGACCTTAACTAAAAGGTCACTTATGTTGGCGGTGAATGTTAAAAACCGTGGTCAATCCATCCATCCACTTATGTTTGGGGTTTAGCAGGGGATTCCAGATGTCTCTCCCCAGCAACGTGTTCCAGCTCTTCTTGGGGAACCCTGAGGCGTCCCCAGCCCAAACCAGATATCCAATCTCACAAGCGAGTATTGGGTCTACCCCGGGCCCCTCCCGCAAAAAAAAAAAAAAAAAAAAAAAAGAAAGAACCGTCCTGGTCTACTCTGATCCCCCCCCAAATATTACTCTCACGATCAACCATCCTAGATGACATTGCATTTCTTGTATGTAGGGGCTTAACACAAAAAAACACACAAACACTTACACCAGTTTTTTGTTTTTTTATTGTATTTTATATTTGAGGAAGACTAGTCATTATGTGTAATCGCACTGCTAATACTACGTGTCTCAAATATACATATAAAAAAAACGTGTTGTAACAGCGGAGACGAGATGATTTGTGTGGTCTGGAACACAATCAAAAAGACAAAAATAAATAATTCCAAACAACAAAAAAAGTATGCTCGAGCTGGAACAAATCTGTAGCGTCTTTATTATATGTACAACGCAAACTCTGCAAATTGCATTTGTAGCTACAGACACGGAGCACACAGATTCGTCAAAACAGACACAGAAGATAATTAAAAATAAATATGAAAACGTGTTGGTGGAGAGAAAACCCGCCCGTCACAGACATTAGCATGTGTTCCTGCCTTGACCTGAACATTTTGCCATCCCTGGACAGATTGGACTATATAGTATAGTATAGTATATAGTTGTATTAAAGGGACAGTTGAGTTTTAGAGGAATTGTACCTTTGTCTCACAGACATGCAGTTTGACTGTATCGTATCACAGCGAGGTTAGCTTAGCTTAGCTTAATGTCTGTGGGATCAGGTGGCAGCTCTAGACAAATGCTCCTTTAAACAGAGTTGCCACTTGAACACACAAACATCCAGTAATTGAGCTAAGCTTTGCTAATACCACCATTAGAATACCTTCAGTTATGCATACAGAGACATAAAACAAAGAACTCTGGGTAAAAGCATTCCTCGAAGACAAAACCATCCCCTTCAAACCTGTGGAAGAGCACTGAAAGCACAAGGTAACACTGTTTGTATTGAGTGAGAATATGAGTTGAAACATCAATGGCAATCACATCCAGAAGCACCAATGTACGCTGTCTGTACTGACTGGTAAGAAGGCTGATCCGAGTGCGACAAGCTCCTGCAAAAGCCAAACACAAGTTAGCAAGCTAACTAGCGAGTGTTATTTTTGCAGATGTATTTGCGCACATTCGGAGGAGAACTGGAGGAACGGGAATATATTCCGACCTGGGAGTGTTTGTGCATTATTCCAAAATGGCCACCCCCATTGTTAGCCTTGTACTCAATCCCGACGTATAAGTAGCCTATATCAGCTACGTTTTTAAATCAAGTTACTTATTTGTAGCATTTCCATCCCATGTGACACCAGATGTACACTTCTTGTCAAATTTGAAGCCATTACGGTTGTTATCAAGTGGCTAAATGAGGCTACAGAGGTTGTCTGGGACATTGAACTGCGTTTTTACGTCGACTAGTTCAGAATGTGTAAGTATCGTAAACGTTTGCCACTTATTTTCCGCAATAATCCCAAAAACCCGTGGATCCCACTGGGGGAACCGGGACGATGCTTACTCCAGGTTAACCTACAAAAGAACGTCATCCCTGCAGGAATCTATATTGGATATTTTCTTTTATGCAACTGCAAGTGACGAGCGGTTCAACGCGGAAAGAGAGCCTTCGATGGCCAAGTTCACAGCAGGGATATGTCAATTCAGATTTCGGGGTGGATTCTTCCCGTCAGCATTTTGGTTAAGCACATGAAAATATAACCATAAAGTCCAGTATTTCTATATAGCCAGTGTTAAAGGCACATCATCATGGCATAGGAGGACCAAAACAGTAAAGGGGAAAAAGGGCCAGAGGTCAAGTTACTACCCACAAAAAGTGTACTCTTAATGAGGGAGTCTCATCCCGAAGGGGATCAAACTTGTTAGCTTCAAGACATTTAATGGAGCTGTAGCACCTGATGGCAGAACAAAACTTAAAAAAATGTATTTAGTTAAACCTATGAACCTATACGATTAGTTTTTTCATATTAAGTTGCTGCACTTTGATCAGGGAAGTGTGAGTGGATGAAAAGAAGACTGTGTTGAAGGTCTAGGAAGACCCAAGTCAGAGTCAATCTACATTAAAACTAAACTCTTATCCTACACTTATATCTGTGCTACTTCTCTACACGGAACACATACGGCATCTTGCTATTGAAGGACTATTACAGCGTCATTGTAGTTTTATGCTCTTCTACGCTCTTCCTGCAGGGACATTGTTTCCTGCTCTTATCACACCTACAAGGACATAATATTATCAGCATTAAATTGTACTATCACTTTAAATTGTACAGCCTATACAGTACATATACAGCAGTTAACAGTTAACGGAACCAAAGGTTCCCGTTAACCGCTAAATATATCTAAAAATCAGACATCTATTTAGTTGAATCAAAGTCTTGGATCAGTGTTGAACAGTAGTATCTGCACACAATTAGCTCAGAGCCTCAAAATGGCTTTCAGTAACTGGGCTGCATATTTCAAGAGGTGAGAAGCAAAATTTTCCCTTTTCAGTTTTTGATTTGTTACCAGAGGCAGATAGAAAGCAAAAACAATTAAAACAAACATTGAATTTGTATAGTAACTACATTTTCTCCTAGCTTGTAAACCATCATAACCATCCATCATAAACCATGTAGAAATCACACTACGTTCGGTTTTTGTTCGCTCTGTAAAGCCCCGAGATAGAATAGATGCAGGATTAATGCAATAACTGATACTTATTCCTTAACTTAAACCTTAAAGACAACTCTCCTGATTCCCTAAAGTAGCCGTGCACTTCCCTCTAGATGGCGCTGTTTCCCTCTCTAAAGCTCAGTGGTATCCACTTATCAGGCAGCAGCGTTTTGAGTAGCACCATCCTCCTCCAATCACATTGCGAGGATTGCAGCAGGACGGGCATGGGGGGGGGGGGGGGGCAATGGCGGGTGAGAAGGAAGGGGAGGGAAACAGCCGTCCGACCGAATCCCTTGTGAGTGGTGTTGTCGTCGTTGTCGTAATGGCCGACCGTTATTTGTTTAGCACTAGCATGAATTGAAACAGGGTCTCTGATGGGGGTTTGCAGGGGCTAAGCGAATGGAATGTAACCAAGGGAACTGCAATAAGAAAACAAAAAGAATAAAAATTAAAGACAAAAACTAGTGCAAAGCACTTTCCCTGAAGCTTTGATGCGAGCGGTTTCTGCAGTGTCAGCACTTTTATCGGCAAAGATTTTTCAACAATGGTATCTGCAAATCCTTATTTGTGTTAATGTGTGTGTGTGTGTGTGTGTGTGGGGGGGGGGTATTTTCAAATTGATGAGCATTTTGCGTATTATTGATCATATTTGCATCTTTCGACATCCATTGAAATGAATCATCAATCTCAATCCGTCCATTTTTTTTTCTCTACAATGTCTATTCCTCTGATTATTAAAATATGATTTACTAAATGCTAACTTGTGTTTGAGTGACGCATTTTCTGCCCTGTAATTATTTCCCCCATAAAGTAAAGTACTTGCTGTGGTTAAACGACACGACGAAAACAAACGTCACCATGTATTTGCAGAAACCATTTTGTCCCGTTTACGGTGTGTGTGTGTGTGTGTGTGTGTGTGTGTGTGTGTGTGTGTGTGTGTGTGTGAGTCATCCGTTTATCGGAGAAGGCCTCAAGTTTCTTCACAGGTAGCTTTGCTGCATGCAGGAAGGGCACCTGAACGTGCGTGTTTGTTTCTATGAGAGCGGCTGGTTGGCGAAGAAAGCCTTGGTCTCTCCACAGGTGGGGTTGGTGCACAGCGGGCAGCGGAGGGTCAGCTGACGGGAACAGGGCTCTTTGGACTTCAGGTGGGACTGGACCAGGTCCGCAAGAGCCTGGACAGGACAAATGGCATACAGTTAGTATTGAGACAGAAATAATTAAGAGAGTTGCTCTCTTCTTTAGCTCTGTGAACACCGGGTTGTTTTGTCAGACAAACCGGTTTAAGATCGTAAGTTGAACCGGAGTGGCAAACCCGGAAATCAAACCAGCTCTAATAAGCGCGTCCCTTTTTTGTTTTTCTCATGCACACGCAAGAGGGTGATGTGATACACAGACTGTACGTTAGAAGTGGATAAAGTCACCGTGACGCCACCCATTGGTTTGTGGACTGCCGTTTTGAAGCCTCGAGTTCGGCATTTTGGCCGTCGCCATCTTGTTTTTTTGCAACCAATGAACAGAAGTGACTATATTTGTACGGCGGAGTGACGTAGAGACATCGTATACGGCTCTGGTAGCATCCTGTCAATCACAAGGTAGTCCCTCCCTAAAGCATACTCTGCTTTATGGTCTGTTTGACTCTAAATGGACCATAAATTACTAAATGAACATCATGCTGTATTGAAGAAGACTTGAAACTAGAGATTGAGACCATAAACTCATGTTTACAATGTTTACTGAGGTAATAAATCAAGAGAGAAGTTGAGTCATTTTCTCATAGACTTCTATACAACCAGCTTGAAGGCATTTCAGCCTCTGCTTCACTTTTCAGAACCAGAGGTTGCCGCCTTGATACACATTCCCTCCAATGGTGTCACATTAATCCACTGATCTATAGGAGAAGGTAACAAACCAAGATGCACAGTAATGGGCCAGCAAAAAGCAGGAAATAAGAAGACTACTTTACCCACTTTTGTTAGACCTCAAGGATACACATTATGTACCACGGTGATTTGCACTGAATATAACTTTAGTCTGTTTCCAAGAAAACTGCACTTTAAAAGCCTTCCAGTGGCTCGAGGCGCACGATCCCTCGGTTTCCTAGCGGGCTTTTATTTTGAAATATTTGCAGGTGTTGAGTTTAATTTACAGAAATGTAACCGTGTTCAGAGAAACTGCTCGAGGTGAAACAACTGGAAAGAAGTAGTGAATAAAAACAGTACTTGTGTTAAAAGTAATAGTCTGGCATTTTGGGAAATAGGCTTCTTTGCTTTCTTGCCTTAACGGTTAGCTTAGCTTAGCATTAAACTGGAAACAGGGAAAAAAATGTGTTAATCAGTGAGCTTTAAAATGTGCTGGTAGGCAGATGACCATTGGACAGATTCAGGCTAGCTGTTTCCCACTGTTTCCAGTCTCCACGCTAAGCTAAGCTAACCAGCTGCTGGCTGTAGCTTCATGTTTACCTGAAAACAACTGACAGTGGTATAAATCGTCTCATCTATCTCGACAACAAATTGAATAGAAGTTTTTCCCATTTATGTTGAAGTATTCTACAACTAAGAGTATGACATGACTTTTGTTGTTCTGATGGAATTACTACTACTGTGGATATTTGCATTATTCTGAATCAACTATGCGGGCTATTAGAGTGCAAACAATCCTCCACCTCATTGTTTTTTACCTGACCTTTATTAGATTCGACCTTCATTTGTTTGTGCCGGTCATGGCTATTATTCGATTCATATAATTATTATTCATATAATAAATGCCTGTACTTGAGGCTCTGGCTTTTGTAAACACGTGTTATCTTTGAGTCAAAAGAATAATCCGAGAGAATTCAAAGGTAAGAATGTCTAAATAAAAATACAGTTAGTAAGCTGATCGTACAAGATAGCAATCTGAGCGGGGGGGTTATCAGAAAATAAACTCTTGACACCAGCCGGGCTCTGCAGGTAAAAATTGTGGTGAATGTATTTTGCTTTATTTTCCAGCCGGCTGCTGCTTGCAGACGGCTGCAGACTGATGCTGCTCACTGAGAAACTAAAACCACACCAAGGAAACCATCCTTCAGTAACTACCAACTAATCATCCTCTGGATATTGATTTATACACTCTCTCTCTCTCTCTCTCTCACTCTCTCACTCTCACACACACACACGCGCACACACACACTCAGAGACTTGGCGAGGGGTCTCTGAGCGCAGCGGGTTTGACCAGCCAGCCAGACGGGCGGTTCAGTTCTACTGTAGTCAGCTCTAAAGGTTCCCATTGATCTGCCCCCTTCCTTTAATAAACTCTGCGCGCACGCACACACACACGCACGCACGCGCACACACACCTGGAGGAGTTGCCTGTTGTGAGAAAGGTTGCGGGGTTGAGGATGAAGGGAAGGAGGGAGGTTGGAAGGGAAAGGAGGGAAGGATGGATGTAAGAAAGGAGACGAGAGAGAGAGAGAGGAAAGGAAGTAAGGAAGGAGGAATCCATGTATTGACCATCTCCTGCGCTGGAGTTCACTTACTTCACAGAACCTTCTGCTGCCGTCTCCTTTTCTATTATTAGAGCCCTTCCTGCCTTCGTACAGTCTTCCCTCCTTTTTTATTTCTACTTTCTTCTACTTTTCTTTTTTGTGTTTTAATCATCTTTCCCGTTACCCAAACTTATTTGAACATTTCACATTCTGTACCTTCCCGTCTCTCTCTAGCTGAAAGTCTGTTCTTGTTTGTTAAATACAGACATGCTCTTTCATGAACAAACTTAAACCTGCCGCTCCATTTTAAATCCCATTTACATGAGTTGATAGTTAGCTACTTCATGCTTCGGCCCTTAATGTTTGTAGACATGATGAGTGAGCAGAGTGTGTGTGTGAAACGTACCCTCATAAAGAGAGGGTTCCCATTCAACGACTCCGCTCTCCTGATGTTCTCCACCCCGCACTGAAGACAGAAAACAAAGGCAGAACAAGTCGTTGGCACACATGTTTATAACCGAACCAAACATGCAAAGGCACCACAGTTCATATGAATTAAATCAAAACGCGTTCGGTGTAACAAAGACCTCTATATCTGTACTGGAAAAAAATAGTCAAGATAATGATTTTTTTATTTATTTTTTTATTTTTATTTTTTTTTAAATCGGGAACTTCAAGAAACAAAATAATTGTCTTCTGAGTGTTCCAATTATTTTCAACAGCGAGTTTCATTTTGAGCGAAGCTCCTCTCGACTGTGGAAAAATGAGAACATGTTTGCAAAGTGAGTACACTTTGGACTGACTTTATATTTTAGATTACGGTTAAAAGCTTGGGAATGAATTTTGAATAATGTCACGGTTCTCACAAGTATAGTAGTACAAACGATTGTGTGTGTGTGTGTGTGTGTGTGTGTGTGTGTGTGTGCGCGCCTTTGTGGCACCGCTCACATTGATTGGTGGTCACCTCACTGGTGCCTTTACACACACACACACACACACACGCACACGCACACAGGAGACATTAGACACACACACACACACTTTTGCAACATCTGGAGTTAAAGCATCATTAATTGATCCCAATACGAATTAACTCAAAACAAGAAAACAAAACAAGGACTGTTTCCAAAATGCTCGCTGCTGGTGCATTCACGGTCGCTCAGCTGAACAGCGTCCCCTTTTTTAGATGCAACAAACAACCACATTATCTTTTCGCAAAACACGCCTCTTGCTCATTGTCCAGTGTTGGCTCTTCCTTACCTCCTCCCCCAGCACCTGTCCGTACTCGATGTCCAGCTCGTGTAGAGTCTCTATGTGGTCGGAGGTGAAGGCGATGGGCACCAGCAGGATGTTCTTCTTCCCTCTCTCACACAGGCCTTTGATCACGTCGTCCGTCTGGGGGCCGAGCCACTGCATGGGCCCCACCTGAATGACCAAACACGAGACATGACAACCGTTCAGGTTCACTGTGGTGGAGATTTGCGGCTCCCGTTTTTGTGTCATCGTGATGCAACGGTTCGTCCATTTGTTTCTAACTGCTTTGATTCCAGACCTGGTCCCTTTTGATCCTTTAATGAACGCATGACCTACCGCCACCTTGAGGACAAACTTTACAAATTGAACTCCACTACTGGGGAGGCTCTGAGAATAGCTGAATCATCAGCGGCGATGGGCCATTAGAAGGACTGAAGGATCTTAGGGTGCTTTCACACCTCACCTTTTTGTTTAGTCCAAACGAACTCGGGTCCGTTTGTCCGGTTAGCTTGGGCTGGTGGAAAAAATGCAAATCAAACCCTGGCACGGTCCAAACAACCGAACCGAGATCGCTTGAAAACATTTCGTTTGTGGTGTGAAAGCAAAAACTAACCAACTACAGGATTTTATGATGCCAGCTATGAGATTTTAGCATGATTTCAAAAGCTAAACTACTATAATTGATCTGTGTAAGGCCGTGTACATAACCTATTTATGCAAACACGTATGCATGTCAGCGCTGGTATTTCCCCTGATTGATGGGTCAAACAGCTGTTGAAACTGCTCTGCTTGTACACATCCAAAGCATTCGAGTGCTAACCTTCTGTCAGTCACTGGGATTTGATTTGCTCACATGGGTCCTGATGATGCAGGATGACTATCGGCACAACTGTCCAATAACCGAGTTAACTGGTCAGCCTCGGTTATACTGCGGCTGACCACCGTCATATGATGAAACTTACGTCACGCAGACCTTCTCGCACTAACAATCGTGGAAAGTACACCTTTGGCTTTAGTCTCTACAACTGCATGTTTACTCCTCTTGCTTTATTTGTGAACTATCCTTTTTTTTTTCTTGGTCCAGACCAAATGAACTCAACCACAGGTGTGAAAAGTCTTGTTAAATCAAGCTTGTGAGGTGTGACTTCACACAAGTCACACCTCAATTTAACATGACTGCCCCATAAAAGAATTCCACTGGAAGTGTCTCATTTTTCAACGAGCAAAATGTTCGCCTTAAAACATAATGTCTGGTTTATTTTCTGCTTAACGGGTAGCCAGCAACACATCCCAGTCCTCCTCACACAATAGAGACCTGATGACTAAGAGCTGTGAGGTTCCTGCTCTAACGGTTCACAGTATTAGATGGACCGGTGGCTCCATCTTGTGGCTTTCCAAGCAAAGAAACATCGTGTGACAGCAGCACTGAACTACACTCGAGTTAATCATCCTGACAAAGTTGTTGGTACATAATTATACATACTGTAAAGGTTTCTGCTCACCTGCAGTGATGTGCAGCATCAGAGTTTGTGAATTATTAATAAATATAAATACGTGGCTGCAAAATCCTTTCAACCCCTGCTGTCTGATACCTGCAGATTTACTTAAAAAGGTCAAATGTCCGGTGATGTTGGAGCCATGACACTATAAATGTCTTCCTGGTTTCAGCTGGTGCTTAACTTTACTTTAGAGGCACAGGAGGCTATAATCAGTATTTCTATAATAACATTGTGATTGTGATCAAGTGAAAGGTGTGGCTTGTACTGACGAACCGACAGATAATTATCAGCTTTAAGGTGAGTTTCAGCTCATTGTCTAGACGTCTGATTCGCTCTCATCGTGTCGTTATCAGCCGCAGCAGGCAGGTGAACAAACAAACATACTGTACACTACCTGTTTAGCAGAGACTAGCTGGTGGACATAATGCATATTATATCATTAGATATGTCCCTCACTTGTAAATCACCAACTGTTTGCCATGAATTATAAAGGTGATGATATGCCAACGTTGTGTTCATTACTTGTTTTTACTGCCTCCTGGTGGCCAAAAAAACATGTTACTGCAGCTTTAAATGCAGGGTTTTGTAAATACTGCGCACTCTCTGCTGTGGTACTGGGAAACAAAACCGATAACAACATTTCAGTACCAGTCACAACTGGTGAGCGTTTTGTTGGTACCTAATTCATACAGTTAAATGACACTGTGGACAGCAGGCTGTATTATATAGTGTGGCCCAATAAGGTTAGGACAGATGCAGCATTACACACTGACTGTTCTAGTACTGCTGGTTGTCTTCGTCACGGTTCAGTTTCAGCGAACAACCCTTCCCCGCCCCTTTGCTCATGTCTGTAGGTCCTGTTTGTGTGTGTGTGTGTGTGTGTGTGTGTGTGTGTGTGTGTGTGTGTGTGTGTGTGTGTGCACACTCACCCTGGACTGCCATACTAGTCTGTAAGGGTTACAGTGTCCCAGTCTCTCCATGACTCTCTGAACAGTGGCTCCCACTTCCTGAGGATACGGATCGCCTCTGTTTACAACCTGCACAGGGAACACAGCAGTAGCACCGTCAGTGGGAGTCATAGACGGTGTATAAGGAGTGGACGTCGTCATCGGGACGGCACACATTGGTTTGTGGACTGACGTTTTGAAGCCTCGAGTTCGACAAAGTCATTAGTCGCGTCACTAGTCATGCAGGCTTGTGACAGGCAGGGTCTTAATATATTAGTACCAGTAGTGTCAGCACGAGTACTTCATTGTACTTACAGCCATTGGAAGTGAGTGTGCTGAGAAGAGAATGACAACATCGTCCCTCTTGTCTTCTGGAAACTTCAGCAGCTCGTTACGGACGTGATCTGCAAAACACTGCACACACACACACACACACACACACACACACGTTGTATTAAAGGTATTTTTTCTTATTTTCTGTTTTATTGACGTACTGAAACTATAATCATTTTCCTCAACTGATTAAAGAAAAAGTTTCTGACTAATGACTGTTTCCCACCATGGAACATGCTGAGATCTAAAAATACAGACAGACTTGTTAGTTGCTCTGATGACCAAGCACGGCCACTTTCAGCTCATTAGTTGCTATGACGACTTCTCGTCCTCGTCAATTAATTATCCGATATATCTTTTTCTTGGTTGTCTCTGAGAGGAGGAGGAGCCTGTAGGGCACTTTGGTGTGTGTGTGTGTGTGTGTGTGTGTGTGTGTGTGTCTAACCTCTACCAGCAGAGGGTGTGTGGGCCAACGGTCGATCACACTCCAGCGCATCTTTGGCATGTCGCCTCTGTTGCTGTAGTAGCGGTAGATGGCGTTCAGACTGCTGCCTGTTTCCAGGACAAACAAACAAAACGCACCAATATTAGAAACGTGTTCCATTACGCAACAAGCAGTCTTCTCTTTGAGAGCGGGTTTGGGATTAAGTGCCTTGCTCAAAGGCAATCTCATTGTGTAATTGGTCATAAATATGGTGATATTTGATTTTCTGTGTGCGACTGTCACCTGTGGTGGAGCAGCTGTACTGAGGATACTGTGTGAAGGCCACGGCTCGCTCCACTCCGTCCTTCTCCATCTCCTCGATGGCTTCCTCCGTCAGCGGCTGAACGTACCGGAAACCGATGTAGAACTTGTGAGGAGCTGGACAGAGAGACCGTCAGTCAACAACTTGCAACCAGGTGAAATACACTCATTACTGCGTTAAAAACACAAACCTGGCACTTGCAAATGAACTGAAATAATCAAATAGACACAGTAAAGAAAGTAATAAAGGGAAGTATTTAGTCGTTACTAGTTGTGATCAGTTTGGGTCGTTATCAGCGAGGTGTGTGCAGGCGTGTGTGGTGACACACCCTCACTTTGTCCCTATCTACACTTCACACCCTTTCGGCTTCTAACAAGCGAGTCCACCAGCAGGAAACACAAGAGCTCTGTTCTGTTGTCTATTTTGAACCATGATGGTCTATCCTCCCCTGACGATTAGCACCTACTCTACACCTGGACTTCCTAAAGCCTACGACAGTGAGGAGTGAGAGCTCCGACAGGCAGCGGCGTAGAGGAGATCTGCGACTGTCTCACCCGTCTCAGGACTCATCTCGTCCAGCAGCTTCACCATGCCCTCCCCCTGCATGGAGGTCCAGTGTTTGATGGGCGAGCCTCCTCCGATCTTGCTGTACTGCTCCTGGATCTTCAGCGTGCGGCGCTTGGCGATGAACGGGCCGAGCTTACTGCACAGCAAAGGACAGATTGTTGACGACAACACTCGTAGACTATATGACAGTACATTACTGCCTCAATAGATGTGCAATGCACACGAGCTCAAGCAGCCAGTTGCTCTTTGTGTACGGTGAAACAACTCATGTGAAATTAACAGTATGTGTATATTCCTCTCAGTCTATGAAGCTAACGTTAGCTCAAGCAGCTAACAGTATAGAACTGCCTCAATAGATGTTATTACAGTAGATTAATATACTAATAAACTAAATTAAACACACCATATACCGGGGAAGCATTGGACAAAATCACATGTTTGACTGACGATGGCGTTGCGATGAAAGGTCAGAGGATCAAATTGAAATTTATCCCGAGGGGGGGGGGGGGGGGGGGGCATGAATGTCTGAACCAAATTTCACATTTTAGCAAGACAACAACATCTTTGTACTGCTGGTTTACAACCACAGAGGGGAATTACATGCCCAGAGATCTGATCCCTCTAACATCAGCATACAACTAAAAGTTTCAGTTTAGAGTCATATAGAAAAACCATATGTGCTCATCAAACCATTATTGTTTTGAGTCAGTCAGGGGCATCATGTGACCGAAGGCTGTCCAGAGTCACACCGACTCACACGATGATTAAACGGTATAAATAAATGTTTTTTTAAAAACAGAAACGTTTCCTTTTTTGACAATAACTGCTCACAAGAAAATATTGCTTCTTTTTAAAAAAGGAGCCCAGAAAGGTTGGAAACGAGTGCTTTATAAGGACCAGTGTTCATAAGACAGGTTTTCTTCTCAGCAGGAACAAGAAACACGTTGTTGGTTCACTGGTCAGTTACTATGAAACAAACGAGCAGAGAGGCAGCAGAGCATGTGAACTAACAACCTTCCCCCATTTGTTCTCTCTAGTGTGTGTATGTGTGTGTGTGTCAACTTTAAAAAAAGAACATGTAATATGTGACACCCTTAACTAGTGTCACAACTACATTTTCAGCAAAAAACACATTGTTGAACTGCTCATAGTGTGTGTGTGTGTGTGTGTGTGTGTGTGTGTGTGTGTGTGTGTGTGTGTGTGTGTGTGTGTGTGTGTGTGTACACCCTATGATTTATAGAGGCCATCAGCTGTGCTTTCCAGACTGCATTTGCAATGTTATTTTTAGATGTAAAAACAGCTAGTGCAGGTCCCTGGCCAGGTTTTGTATCCTCAAACACACACACACACACTAAATGAATATTACACATATTAACTACCTGCTGATAACTGTGATGTTGTTTGCAGGTGTTGAAGTCTGGCCCTCAGTTTAATGGTCCAGAGAAAGATATCAACTATGGTCAAACGGTCAAATAACTTTTAGTCAGATAAAGACAATATTCTAACTGTGTGTGTGTGTGTGTGTGTGTGTGTGTGTGTGTGTGTGTGTGTGTCCACGGTGCTTACCTCTGTATGGGGAGTTTCATCAGGTCTGTGTCCGAGAACAACCGCAGCAGGAAGTCGTGCACGTCTTCCAGTTTCTCAGGTCCTCCCATGTTCAGCATCAAGATGCCCGTCTTAGGTTTCCTGCAGGCACCAGGGATTCCTAATCAATAATTCATATTTAACAATACCTCGACTTCCCTAAAAGAAACTGTATCTCATTGATTAGAAATGATGTTTAATCAATGAGTCTTTCAAAATCTATATCTCACAATATATAGATTTTTCTTATCTTCTACTTTATCCGTCTCACTGCACAGATTATTGTAAACTATTGTTCTCTGAAGCTGAATCGATGCTACTAAAGCGTGTATTAATGTACGTCTGCGTCCACTCAGTAGAAAACTGCCACAGAGTGTGTTGTTCGTGTGAGTGTCACCTGTTGTCCTGTGTTTCTGGAGTCGAGGTCTGGGCTAAAGCTGCTGCAGTGGAGCGCCTCCTTACAGCCAGACTGACGCCGCTCCTGGCAACTAAAGCAGAAGAAGGAAACGTGTTTATCAGTCACACACACACAAACACACATTATTTTATCCGGGTGAGTAAATATTACATTGTTATTTAACAATGAGACAGCAAAATGCTGTTTTTCCCCCCATTATTCAACGGTTATTCGTTATCCAAGGAGGGAGCTTTATCCAGGTGTGAACAGCTACTTCATTACAACTTACATGACAATATAGTACACTAACAGCACACTCAAAGGTCTTTTACCATGCACACGGACTGCTTTGAATATACTACATTTTTATTTTATTTTATTGTAATTTTTCTAGTGTGAACACACTGCATCCTCAAGCCCTTCTTATAATTAGTGGTAAGTCTGCTTTTGTCACACATCATTGGTAATGATACCTCGCACCATTTCATCAAATTAAAATATTCTAGGGGTCACGTGATTCACTTTACACCAAAATTCAGCCGGGTGCATTTGCTATTTGGAAAGTCTGTGATATTCTCCAGAAATGCATAAAATAATATCCGGTAAACATGACTTTGGATTGACAGGTGCTACAAAAGTAAAGTAAAAGTAATGTGTTACTTATTCTATAACGTCCTCTTACATATTGTCACACTAAGTGCCCTTAACTTTACTAATTAGCACCAAACCAGTTTGTGAAATAAAAAAAAAAGACGCTGTACTACAAGCTGCACAGGACACCGAAACCCATCTGTACTGATTTATGTAAACACGGTGTGATAGCTGTAGTGACTTCTACTCGCCGTCTTTACGGTCGGCTTTACTTTCATAACCTGAGCTGCAGTACCGCGAAACGCCGCCAGGAGGCCCACTGTGATTATACAAGTTCACAATGCTGGAATTGTGTAACTCCGTGCAAATGATTAGTTCCTCCTCACTCACCGTGAAAAACATGGACCGTAATGACGACGGGCACTGTTTACGGATCATTTTCTTATAATAAACGTAGCACAAGTACGGGATAAGTCCATTATGTAACATTAACATTAAACTGTAAACTGTAACCTACAGTAATGTTGGGCTTAGCGACTGGCTAGCTACGGAAACGCCGCTATTTGTCTGGAAAATAAAAGCACATGAATGGTCACCTTTCAGCAAATATTATGATTTCGACCTGACCAAACGACAAACATCGAAAAGGAATACAATACGTGACTCATTCGAGTAAGAATAAATGGACATGGACGATATAAGAGTAAACAATACAAATAATTGCACATTAATATTACAGCAAATATGTTATTGTGAAACTCCTGACAGGAAGTTGGACTTCCACCATCCTTGCTAGCTTAACGCCCCATTACGAAATGTTGACGGCAATGTCAGCGTGTTGTTGAGTTTACACGCCGTTGGACCGAGCAACGAAGCTCCATCACTCAAAACTGCCTTCAAACTGCCTCAAAGAAGCGGAGGAGCACAGTTTACTCCGTGACATTAAATTCTGAGCTCAATCATGAAACTTGATTGAGCTCGTTGCACAGCGTTGGCCAGGCTAAGATATAACGTTAGCTCATAGTCACACTCACATTGGATCAAGCGACCGGCGCTGCCCAGGACTGCCATCATGGTCAATTCCTGTTTTCACCGCCGATAAAGTCTCCGTTCCCGCTGTGATGAAGGCTGGATACTTGTGCTCTCAGTGGCCGAATCCACGAGTGTTTCACTTCACTGAGTGACTCGCTGGCCACGCCGATGTGTGTGTCAGCCAGATTCCTTCAGCTACAGCAGGCTGGCCGTACAGACTCTGTCAAGCTCCACAGCTATGGCTACAACACTTCCGGTTTTTAAATTCAAAATAAAACCACTGACGACGAACCTAGGATAATGCAACATTTTAGAGACTTTGATTAGTGGTATAGTTCCAGGGAGTCATCACTTATTTTATGAATATTTTATTCACTTATTAATTTCTAATTTCTAATTGCCATTGTCATATAATTACTGTTTTAAATAGGCTAATGTTGTTTTTTATGTGTTCTCTGTCGTCCAGTGGCGGGCTGTGCATTTTCTACCTGGGCCTTCTGTGCCATCCTACTACAGTTGAACCACCACAGCTACGGGTTATTGTTTGTTTCGTGTAAACACCTCATATTCACAGAACACTGCAACATTTGACAGGTGAAATAAAATGTTACATGAAGCTCAACACCTACAAATACACTGACTGCAGAGTGCAGATACATGAATACGCGCATGACGGGATGCTTCGTCATTAACGGACAATGCATATAGTAAAATCAATGTAATTAACACAATGACCAGAACAAACTCACAAGAACCAGTCACATTTATTTACAACAAAGCATGACAAAACAATCCAGCAACACTGCGGCACTAAAACACCGCACACTCAAGAGCACGGGCCATTCAAATATTATTCACATCAGAGGGAACGATATTAACTATATAATAAAAACAACACGATAGACAAATTAAAGAATTAAAGTCTTTTTAGTATGGGTATGCAATTTTCGAGCGGAGGCCTAAAAATAGGGCTAGGATTTAAAAGGTTAACACAACGCTACTGCAGATGTAAAAACGCACATCAGTTCACTTACCAAATGCTGTTCACTATTTACAGACAAAGTCCATCCTCCTGTCTTTGTTTACAAACAGTTCAATGACGCGGTTGTACAGAACATCCGTGCGTCTCAGTTCCAGCAGTTGTGTTTCTGGAATATGTTTTGATGCGTTTGAGGGATGAAAATGAGAAAATAAGCATTTAATAAGTACAAATAACATCTAATACAAAAATATTTAAAAGAAAATCCATTCTAAAAGTTGCGGGACTGAAAGTAAATTCAAAGCCGTGGCTTGCGAGTAGTGATTGTATGAATAATTGTAATGTATTTTGATACATATTTTTTTGAAATATGAATAATTTTATGCTCTTATTGTGGAGACCACTTTGCTATATTTCCGGTCTAGTGTGGTTTACTTGATGCAGGGCCGCTATTTTAGTATTGCGTCACAACTACGTTGGTCGACATTGCAATATAACCACGCCCCCGCTCGTGGCGGTCACACCCCCTACAGAGACGTGTGTGTGTGCGTGTCCTGAGATAGTTTATCAGCTATAAACACCGTGGTGGTAACAGTCACTGTTTAACCCGCTTTCTGGTTCCAAGGGAGGAATTTAAGCAGCGTTATGAGAAGAGAGATTTGAGAGCATCACTGAAGCAACAGGAACCACTATAATGGCTTGCTCAAATACAAATAAATAAAAGAATGACAAATATATGCAGCACGATCAAAACTTAAATCAGCGCGTGGGGAGAAATCATTGCGTCTTCCTGGAGAATACTTGTTTGCTCAGTTTAAGTTTAAGTGTTTTTTAAACTACTCAGGTTCTTATGAAATGAGACCAGTTTTTCTCGATCTGAGGTCTGAGGTTCCTCCTTCCCTTTCAAAACCGCTTCGATGGGAGGAAGCAGGGATCCGAAGAGGAACCAGGAAGTGGATTTAAAGAACACACAAAGCAAGAAAACACACACCTGCTCCTGAAGAAGGGAGCTCTCTCGCACAAGCTCGTCTTTGTCTCTATTGTTGTCTGTTATTAAAGGCAAATGCTAATAATGTTAACATGACTTAGGAAATGATTTATCAAAACATACATTTTTTTATTCTCAAGTAGGAACTTTTAATTCCTTTATTGGCCAACTGAAACATTTTTAATATGATAGTTTATATTTGAAGCACATCACACAACGCTGTTCCTCTCACTTCCTTAAGGTTTTAATAATTATACTTCTACCTATGTAAATGCACTGTTTATTACTTTGTTAATGCTACATCATTACATAAATAAGTTTCTACAGTGATATTGTTGTTGTGCTTTTACAGTGAATTTATGTTCAGTTTACTTCAACAGGCACTTTCGTGGCACTTGTGTTAATGCTTGTATTTTTATACAGGCCTCATTTTATTCTTATACTGGATCAAACTTAAGGTTTCCTTGAATGCTTTCATAGTTAGTGTCGAAAGTACACTTAGCTTGCCTGTACTGGTGTTACGTGTAACCAAAGTGTTGAAACGTAAATTTCCTTTTTGCATATTTCTACCAGTTATACTAGAACTAGGACTCAGTCATTTCAATTTGTTTTTAAAATGTGAATTTTCTTTTTCATGTGTTTAACCGTTTGTAAAGTACTCTGAACGCCTTTAAAGGGAAAAATGTGCCTTAAGTTTAGAGAGAAAGCATGAAAATGAAAGTTATTTACAGAATGAAACAGTCAGTACAGTTCAGAGACAAGGTAGCAGTGTGAGAAAGTCCTCAAACACAGAGGTCATAACAGATTAGCAACATTTTTGTGACCCAAAAAAATCCGGTTAACGATATTACATTAACTATAAAAAAATTCCTGTAATGTATGTTTTTAGATATTTCTCTTCTTTATGTCCTTTGTAAAGTGTTTTTGAGCTTCTTGAAAAGCCCTTTCTAAATAAAATGCATGGTCATCAGAAAATACAAATGTAGAAAATAAAAAAAGAAGTACATCAGTAAAATTCATCTAAGCTTATTGTGCACTTTGCCTCTTT
The DNA here is from genome assembly GCF_050575085.1 of Anarhichas minor. Lineage (NCBI taxonomy): Eukaryota > Metazoa > Chordata > Actinopteri > Perciformes > Anarhichadidae > Anarhichas > Anarhichas minor. The sequence goes on along the minus strand of NW_027466519.1, from coordinate 7,026,321 downwards.
TTTGCCATATTAATTACACTCAAAATCCATATGTAGGGAGATGAGTCTGTAACCATAACTGTAGATATAAAGAGATTTCAGAGGGGCTGATTATTTATACAATATTATCACATGTTCATTATTAAGATGATACCAATATTTCATTATCAAAATCAAAAACAATCAAAAACAGTTATCAGTAGCGGTATATCGCAGCGACCCTGAATACACCCAACCTAAAGGAAACCCTCACACAGCCATCTGTTTGAGTCACATTTATTGAGTTCAATGGATCTTCTGATGGAAACACGACACAGAAACACAAACATGACGAGTCCCCGACGTCACATCTCTGAACCACAGCGATCATTTCACTGACTACTAACTAAATAAGTTGAAAAGAAAAAGTGGAAAAGCTATAACTGAGCGATTTCTTTCCCCTCAGGTGAAGAATCACAGGAAACTATATCTAGAAGCAGCCCACGAGCACGAGCTGAGGCGGAACCATCGGATTCAGGTTTGGAGTCACAACGAACAAGAAAGAAGCTGTAAAGTGTGAGGCGGAGCACAGCAGGAGGCATCTAACCATCCGTGGTGAGACATCATGATCTGAACTCTTCACCACCGAGTGTTGACACAGAAACCAGCCAAAAAGGACGGAACATAGAAGTCCTTTTGATTTGATTTAATATTCCAACGACACATTTTATGGCTGACAGGGTGCTGCCACATGCCAGGGTCCAGGTATACCAGCAGAGTGTGTGTGTGTGCGTGCGTGTGCGTGCGTGCGTGTGTGTGTGCGCTCAGGGTCGGCAGCGCTGGATGAAGCGTGGGTACAGGCAGACGTCTCTGATGTGATGTCTGTTCAGCAGCCAGGTGAGGAAACGCTCCAGGCCCAGACCGTAACCGCCGTGAGGACACGTGCCGTACTTCCTCTGAAACACACACATACAGCAGCCTGTTAACACACTTCTGCTGACGTGCGTAGGCCTCGTCCACATCCCGCTGTTCCTCAGATTCAAACATCCTCCACATCATTTTTTTGCATACAAGCCTCACGGTTTCCTCTCCCCGGCTGGGATTGAGGTAACGACTGCTCTGTGAATCACACTGTATTCCCTCTTAAAAACATATTTACTCGCCACTACCGTCTCGTGCACGGACTCACAGCTCTAGTACGAGACAGTAGTGGAGGAAGTGCTTTTAAGACCCAGTGAAATGAAAAATACATTTCCCCAATTTGAATCATTTGTCCCTGTATTCGTTCTTCATTATTATTTAAATATATGTCAAATAAAAGCAGTATCAGAGTATATGTTGCACCAAATCTGTCTTTTCTCTTCTGGTTTCAAATGTTGGAGGACTCATGCAGCACTTGAAAAATCATCCAATCACATGAGACTTTGGTCAGCGAGCCGGCCACACGGGTCAGAGCAGCTTAAAGAGCAATCTGGAGAGAGACAGGAGGACGTGTGTTTGATATCAGTGTGTGTGTGATCTTCTGTAGCTCTGTTTCACTCTAAGCCCGCCCACTTATTAGCGGCCCAATCAACAGCGAAGGATTTGATTGAAATCCCTCTTGTAACTGTACATCGCTCAAAAGCACAGAAGCCAAAGACGCTGTAACTCCCGCCTCCCTGGGACTTTGGATAGTAAGGTGTTAGTGACGATGCATTGCTTTGTGAAGTAGTGAGCATACGACTAGATAAATGAGACTTGGATTGAACTGCACCAGTTGTGAGAGTCTGTAAACGGACGTTTTGATAAAGTTTTGCTGTCGTGGAACTCGGCCCCAGTTTACTTTGATTCAGGCTTTTTTTTTTTTTTAAAGAAGTTTTCTTCAAGAGTTCAAGGGAACGCCGGGTGAGTCACTGACGTACAAATGGTTGTTTTGAGGGTGGAGCGATTTTCAAATGAAGTAGTTTGAGCTCTTGTACAGAAGTTCTATTCCTTTCCGGGCCGAGATGTGACGCAGTGAGTTTTGTGTTACCTGGTCGGTGTACCAGTAGTACGGGGTCGGGTCGATCCCCTCCCTCTTGTATCCCTCCAGCAGCTCCTCAGCGTCCCAGATACGCATCGAGCCTCCAACGATCTCGCCCACATTTGGCATCAACACGTCGACCTGCGGCACACAGACACACACACAAGATCAGACAGCTAATCGGTTATAAAGTAACTTCAGGGCTTCCTGCACCCCAAAACTGTGTCTTTAGGTGGAGAGCTCTCATCTTGGCTCCACAAGACATCGTTATCTCTCCTATTAGCCCACAGCAGGAGGGAGCCACGCAGCACCCTGATACACCTCCAGGTTTCACAGCCAGAGTTTGACCCCTGAGGTTCGTACCGACTCGGTGAGGCGTCTGTCCTCGGGGCAGCGCTGCATGTAGAAGGACTTGATCTCGGCCGGGAAGCGGCAGAGCAGGATGGTCTCGTTGAAGGAGTCCGTCATCATCCTCTCTGGAGCCTCGGGGATGTCCTGAGAGTGGGAAGATTAACAAATAAATAATAAAAAACACAGAATTTATCAAACAATTTCCCCAACAAAAGTTATTTCAGAAACTTTTGGTAACTTAGTTATTTCAACAAAAAAACTCCACAACGAGAACAAATCTGTTTTCAATGCCGTCTAAAAATGTCAAAATAGCTTTTAAAATGAAATGAATATAATTTAACGTGGTTTTTCAAAGTAATACGACTGTAGACAGAATACTGAATGTGGCGACAGAAACATCTTGAACACAGATCAAAGCAGTCACATGTTTCTGACGTACAGTCACGTTCTCTACAGGCGAGAAAAACCAACACCATACTCTTACAAGACGACTGCTGGTGTGAAATCAAGGGGAATTCTGGGCTAATGAGTCCCGATGAGAGCTCTGCGCACAAGAACTCATTCGTAGAACGATGTGTGCGTTAGATACTCTGACACGTGTGTGTGTGTGTGTGTGTGTGTGTGTGTGTGTGTGTGTGTCTCGTGTTCAGTCGTCACCTCTCCAAACTCGTAGTAGGAGCCGTCGTCCTTCTTGACGTCGTGCTCTCGGAGCCACTCGATGGCTTCGGTGTAGTTCATCCGCTTGAACGGCCTCTTGGGGGGTTTGAAGTTCTGGGGGGGGGGGGGGTAAAAATACACCATCAAAGAAAATATTAACACTACAATGACATTACAGACATCAACTCCATGTTCTTATGAAGGGCGTGTGATCAAAAGCTAAACAGATCATGTAATGGTTGAACTTCCTCCATGTGTTTCAGCACTACGTACCCATCAATTAGGATGAAAACTGTGATGCAGCGTCTCGAACGCGCCCCCACACATACAAAATAAATAACATGACGTACGGGGTTGATGTCGTAGAGCAGCTGCGCGGCGGGGGATTTGAGCACTCGGTCCACCACGTCACACACCAGATCCTCCAGTCTGCTCAGCAGATCCTCAAACGACATGAAGGGACACTCGGCCTCGATGTGAGTGTACCTGAACACAGACGGAACATCAACCAATCAACATGCAGGAGGCCGACACAAGGTGTTGTGTGGCTCTGGTGTGATTAACATCACTCATTTGCGTATCGGGGGTTTTTATGCATATATACTGTGCTGTCCTTTGTTTAAAGTTAAAAGAAAAGTGTCCACCTTTTATGTGGACGTCTGATCAAGGTCGATTGAAGCAATAAACTCTTCAGTGCAAAATCTGTTCTTCCTGCATCCGGCGCCGCCATGTGACATGACAGTGACGTAGCTGGATGCAAGGAAGAACTGCTGAACATCCTTTTTTCCTCTTCACTTGTATTTCAAACCAGCTAGGTTTCCAACATCCCAAAACATGAGTGCAGAGGAGGGGGGATACATGTTCAACAGTGTTTGGGCTCATTGGGATATTCAGCTGTATTTATTGGAGCGGGCTGAAGAAACGCAGCGGGACAGATGAGGATACGGCCGGCGGGGGGGGGGGGGGCCCTGGGCATCAGAAGCTCGAGCGCAATGCATCTGTGGTACATGCACTGCTGGCACGGCAGGAAAACTTAGCATTCTGGGTCAACATAGCACGCACTGAGGAATGTATTGCTTTATTGAACTACATTTACCATCAACACTGATTGGACATTCACAGAAAAAAAGTGGCGAATCTTCCCTTTAAGCTACAGTTGCAGCACTGATTAATGCCCACCCCCCCCCCCCACCGTTGTAGAGAAAATGCCACATCACACAGTGCTGCTATCTATAACGCCTTATAATTAGAGGGCTCTGGGCTTACACACAGCTATGCCCAGGTAAACCCACTACTGCAATGTTGTTGAACACCCAAACGAGCCGCTGCTTTACAACATCACCTCTGCCTGCTAATCATTTCGTCTAGTATGCAAGTTCAACCCTGCCACGCCCTCTAAACATGTTTACTGGTCACACCAGTTCACCCAGATCAGCTGAGCTGATTGACAACGTGTCTCTGTGTCTGATCTCAACCCTCTAAAGTCTTTGTAGTGATGAAAAGAAAGCGTACTGTTAATTAATTGTGTGGCTTCAGGGCAAATATTTGAAATAATTCACAGCCTTAATAAGTATGTATCTACTCCCCCTTGTTGTGTACTTCCTACATGGAGGCGACCTGAGTGTACTTTGTGAATGTGTCGGACGGTTTGCTCACTCGGCCAGGTGTCTGCGGGTGCGCGACTGCTCGGCCCGGTACGACTGGGCGATGCAGAAGGTGTCGCCCAGGGCGGGGATGCAGGTCTCCAGGTAGAGCTGAGAGGACTGCGTCAGGTACGCCTCCTCGCCAAAGTAGTTGAAGTTGAACAGCGTGGAGCCGCCCTCCACCTGCGTCTGCACCATGGTGGGAGGAGTGATCTACAGCCAGGAAGAATACAACAAAGACAGATATGGTGGTTACAATAGGAGATAACGCTGCACACCATGAGCGCTGTTGGTTTATTAAAGTGAAGGTCAACACTTTGAGAAACCTGACACCTTATTTTTTCCAATTTGAGCGCTGGCTACAACTGATATAATCTGCCATCATTTAAACAACAGTCTCACTGGATAAAATCCTGGTTTCATTCAATGCTCTTCGCTAAGAAACTAAAAAGCAAAAGCCTGGGCGAGACAAAAGATTTCCCCGTGTTGCTGGCGTGCGTCACCTCGCAGTATCCGCGGCTGAAGAAGTGCTCCCTGAAGCACTGCGTGACGGTGGATCGGACCCGGAGGACCTTGGAGACGTTCTCTCCTCTGATCAGCATGTGTCGGTTGTTCAGCTGGACGTCCACGTCCGACTCCTCGTTCAGCAGGTTGTCGGCGCCGCCCGCCGGAGCTAAGCCGATCAGCTCCCAGAAGTCACAGTGCAGCTCGTGGCCTCCCGGCGCCTGGAAGAGGAAGACAGGAACTCACTGAGCACCCTCGTCATGTTTTTATACTGCAGTATGACTGCATGCATGTCTCTCTCTCACACACACACAGGTTGTCTGATTTCCTGCACAACCTTATTTCTTCTGAGCTTCTGGTGTGCATGCACTCGTACTGCAGGTTCCGTCTGTTACGCAGCGGGTGTGTTTACCTGCTTGCCTTCAGGAACTGGAGTGACGGTCCCGTACAGAGCGACGGTGCTCTCTGTGGACAACACCAAGCCGTTGTAGCACTGGCACTGGAGGCGAGAGCGAGGAGACAAGTGTTAGTCAGAGGGAAGAGTACAGTACGACCGTCAACTGGTAGCTTGAACAATGCGTCTTGAACTTCTGTGACATTGATTACTTGAGTTTGAAGCGATAATCTGGCGATCAAATCAAGTGCTCCCTGCTCACAGGTAATCTGCCCGATGAATGGTGCGTTTGTTTTGAGCATATTCTGATAAAAAGGCGCTGTATTTTGATTTAAACATGTGTAGGAGGTTTTGAAGTTTTCAGAATTATATAAGTGTTTCTCAATCACTAAAACTGAACCACCTAATACTTTATGTATTTACAAAATCTATCTTGTATGCATCATTATATCCAAATTAATTTCATCTCCTGTCAGTTTTGTTAGCTGAATTTCATCCTGCGTTTCAAGATCATTTAATTTCAGATTAAAATCACTTGTTACGGTTGTCTAATTGTACATTTAAACACACACACACACACACACACACACACACACACACACACACACACACACACACACACACACACACACACACACACACACACACACACACACACACACACACACACACACACACACACACACACACACACACACACACACACACACTTTTGAGATGAACAACTTGTCCCAGTTTGAATTGCACAATGATGTAACACGTAAAAATAAAATAAAAGGGTTGTAAAGCTGTACCAGTTTATCAGACAGGACACACTGCAGGAAACCAGTTCCGTCTCTCAGCACGATAAACATCAGGTTCTTCCCTGTAGGAGAGAAAAGGTTCACAGTGAACGGAGATACGGTTAAAATAGGAAGACACTCTGAATTTAACGGCCTTTACACACCGACACCGCCAGCGTTACCAATGAACTACGTGAAAACCTGAAATACTCGCCTGCCGATATTTTGCATTAAAACAATTCATAACGGCAGTGATGCAGATTTTGCGACAGTAACAACACTATTTAATTGAGTTTTATTGAGCTTCCTTTAAGAGAAATGCTCTGAGTGAGTTTAAGTTCCCTCTGGCAAACAGACTGTGTAAGTCTCGGGCTTTTATTCTGAAAGGTTAGAAGAGAAGAAGTGGATCTGGATCTTTGTCAGGTTGAAAGTAGACATAAAGTTTACCGTCTTGGTACTACGGAGCTCCTCTGTTAAAAGTGTAAGCCTTGAATATGTATGTATTGTGTATGTTTTACACAATGTGATTGGTTGATGCCTTTACTCTCGCTGCATGAGCTCAGAATAGTCAACCTTGTTCCGGGAAAAAATAATGTTACTTTTTTGTCAATAATAATATTTGCATTCTGTGTGAAAGTATTCTTGACAAAAATAACAGTTCTAAAAAATATATTGAAGTGTGAATCAATCGCACAACGAAAGAACAGTGTGTAAAGGCCTTCAGTGTTGAAGACCAGAGACAAACACAGCAGTCAGATTTATATCATGTTTTGTTTCCTCACCCTGTCTCCTCAGGCGATGAACCCATCCGAACACTTTGACTCTCTGCCCTCTCTTGGCCTCCAGATGATAGATTTTAACCTGCAAAACAGTCCACGCTCACCTTTAGCTCACTAGCACAATAGGACACAGCTCGATTTAGGGTTGGGTACCAACAACTGTGAAGCACTGAAAGCTGTACTGAATATCTGGTCAGATCTGTAGTCTCCTCTATATATTCTTTGCTCACACAGTTCCTGATTAAGAACTTTATTTTGCTCATTTTAAACGGCTTGCGTACCTTTAGACAACATTTAACACTTAGACCAGCCCAGTGCTCACCCTTGTTTTAAAAAGGACCTACGTGGCTTCTTGCCAGACGACTAAATCCTGGTTTAGGAAAGAAATGCAGTCTGAACTGTCTCCATAAAATAATTCATATCTAATTCCTTGTTTGTTGTCCTTCTTTGCACGTTCAGCATCACTCCTTGTCTGAGATACAGTATGTGTTGTCATGGTAGCTTTGCGACTGAGTCACAGCTGGATCACTTCCGCCGACACAGAACAGGTTACAGACACAAAGTTAGCTGCTAAAACAGGAAACATTTAAAGGATAATTCCTGCTTGAGCAGCGCCCGTCTCCAGAAAAACGATCCACCTTCTAAACGACATGCAGCGCTACGTAAAGAGGAAGTTCTACAACGCTGACCACCACGACTCACAAACTATCTGACCTGGGTCTTCTCAGTAGTTGAACAATAAATGGCAAAATACAAATAAAAAAAGAGCCGGATGATGAAATCAATAAAACACTAGCCTCCTATTAAAAAGAGAAATGTTCTAGCTGCTAGTGTGCGCTCCAAAGCAGCCGCCTCGGTAAGTGCAGGCAGCTATCCCAGGATGGCCTATTTTATTGTGAACAAATATCATTAATTTAAAAAAATGTATAATTAAATGTGAATGTATCTAGAACTTGATGAGTGTTTGATCAAATCAACAGCTCACTTCAGGCTGTGATTTGTTGATATGAACACATTTATTAACTATGTTCAGTAACTGTTTGTTCACCAGTTACCACTACTTTATGTGATTAAAGACAAACATGGTAATTAACCCTGAGAATGCAGGTTGTTACAATACAAGTGTTTCAGCGGTTACTTGAGCAAACATCCAATAAGTATTATTAGATGAATACAACAGTGGAAACAATATGGCTGACCGCATCAGGCTCAGGCAGGCTGGGGTCCTTCTCAATCTTGATCTTCTTGGCTTCTTCTAGGTTCTTCTCTCTCCTCTCGGTGTCCTCTGCCTGCCACACAAAGCAAACATTTAAAGACACTACACCTGCTTCTTGATCGAATAGACGTATGAATTATAGCTCAACTATGCAAAACTGCACAGACAGAGAAAGAAACACCCTGAATTTGCCCAGAATTGCTTTTAAGTGAAGTAAATGTTACACACACACCTCCTTCTTCTCTTTGGAATCGCACTTCGTCTGCTCACGGTTAAAGGCTTTCTTTGAGTTCTTCATCTGCGTCTTAGAGATCACCGCCCAACGCTGAGGAAGACAAAGAGGAGGAACGCATATGTGACGGGATGAGAAAAATAAATAAAAGCAACGTATAAAGTGCAGTTTATGAGTTTCTAATTCTGCAGGTTTTTACTGTAGTCAAACTCTGCAACAGCGAGAAAACAACAACATTGGGGTGAAAGACGGTTAAAATAATTAGTTAAAATAACAGACGCTGCAGCTGTGGTTGGAATAAAACCACAAAAAGTAAAGAGTTTCCTGTGTAAAATTGAAGACATTAAAAAACATGTTTTAAACCGACCTCTCCCTCCTTCTGTGATTCTACGTAGATGGTCGGGAACGGCTCCTTTCCAGCAAACATCAGAGCCTGTGAGGAGATTTGCACACAAACACAATGAGATGCTGACAGACATATCACTGCAAATCAAACAACGGAGCAAATATCGATGATATGCCCACTATTTCTCCTGCTAACGCTACATCCTGTAGGATTAAGCATATTAAACAACACACGCCTGAATAGAGTTAAGGCAGACAACAGGATGTACTTTAAGCTACATGACCGTTTACCTTGAGGGGAGTTTTGAAGGGTTTCTGCTCCGTGCCATCTCCGTCCTGGTCGCTGCCACATTTGTCCGACACATACAGCTCCCCTGTGAAGCAGAGGCAGAGTGAGACGCAGCACTCCCTCCCAGTCCTATTAAATACCTTGGATTTAAAGCTACTACGAGGAATAGCTGGTGACTATTTTGATTTTCCTGAAACATAAATTCCATGAGTTGGCCGTCTCTCACACACACATTGAAGCTCGTGGCTGATGTCCGGTTGGTGTGCTCTCTGAACGGTTGAGCATCGAGTCAAGAGAAGTGTTTGCACACGGACCCTCCTGATGCTCGCTGAGACAGCAACATCCAGACAAGTCTATTTCCAGTGAACCTGCCATCGTCTTGCTTAAGGATGAGTCAGGTTTTGAACTTTTGCCTCCTGAAGCCAAATTGAAACTAAAGAGCTTAGTCATCTGCAGCTTTACTAGACTGGACAGAGATAGACAACTTGGACATAGTGTTGGTAGGGCTGGGCAATATCCTATGACTGCATTATATCAATATTGGATCAGACTAGATATCGTCTTAGATTTTGGATGTCGTAATACGGCATAAGTTTGATCATTTCCTGCACTTAAAAAATACACTAAAGTGGTGTAATTTACGTAATTTATCAGACTGTTTTAGCTGTTCTATGATGTGCCTTTACCCACTTAAGTCATTACATCCATGATATTTGAGTTCTCAAAGCTCTGATTGTTGGCGAAACAGGAGTCTGCAGGGAGGTTTGCTGCTCACCAGCATTTCTTGTCCACATGCAGAAGTGTCAACAAACACAACCATCAATTAAAGGCAAAAGCCCAACAGAAAGCATACACTACATGGCAGAAAGTACGTGGACGTCTGAACACTCCTGGACAGCCTCCACGGTTTGAGGCTTACAAGCTGATGTTGCCCCCAGGAGAGCATTTAGTGAGGCCCAACACTGATGTCGGCCGATATGGCTCGTCACACTTAGACTTTTGGCTTCGTACACAGACATCAGAACAGATGAAATGTTTTAATAAGAGCATGCGTGTGTGCGTATATATATATATATATGTCAGTCTGTCAGTCTGCTGCACAGCAGACTGACAGCTGTCATGGCTAAACGTTAGCACACAATGTCCTTTCTCTGACTCAGTTTTTATGTTCGACTTCGTTCGGTATCCACACAAAACGTCGGCGACTGTGTAATCCGGCTCCGTATATCGAACCTGACACCTACAGATTCAGATATCGGCGTTAGCTAGCAAGCTAACTGCTAACATCACTGCAAATGATGCAATATGCAAGACACACATGTCTTTGGGAGCTAGCTAACGAGCTAGCTCTGGCTAGCTGTTTATTTCTAACTTACCCACTGATACTTGCTCCACACCTTTCGTTAACTCCGTCGCCATGTCTGTGCAGGTGCTAAGACAGTCCGCTGAGGAGGGGAAACTAAATATGTTTGTATTGGGAAAATATGGAAACGAAACCCCAGAAGCGAGTGTCGGCGGCGTCTATTCAGCTGCGGAAATGCAACTTTACATCAGCCGGCCGCAGCTCGCTGTCATTGGTTGTCGACACAGGGAGGAGGAAGAGGTGAGTAGACTCGCCTATTTCTTTCGGCACATTTCACCAGCGCTGATTGGTGAGCGTTGGGTACGTCACTTCCTTAACAGCGAATCCGATTGGTTGTCTCACTTGTCAATTATCTGACTGGCCAATTTGAAAAAAACTAATCTAAAAGCGTCAATCAGCACTTGAGACAAATCAGTTTTTGCTAAAAAAAAAAAAAAAAAAAAAAAAATGTACGACGCAATACTATACAAAAATACAACGTTACTAAACTGATAATGTTGAGTAAATACCAGTTAATTTTTAAGGTATTTGGGGAAGTGATGGGATCAATTATTACAAAATTGATTGACTCAGAAGGGGTTTTAATATGTTTGATTTATTAAAATGCAGTGATAAGGAGAAGTGCTTCAAGGCTCATGCAGCTGAACTGAGAGAACTGAAAACATTACAACAATACAAACAAACATCAAACTATACAGACCAAATAACAGGTGAGGGGCTCAATCATCACAACAGGTCAATGTTTGTTCAGAGAAGTCTATATGGCAATATCAATTATTCTGTTCAGTTATTTATTGGCAAAAATATGATTTTTAAATCCCACAATGCTGGCCTCTCCTTAAAATGTAGAGGTCTCCCACAATCCTTAACTAATTTACAGAAAAGAAAAATAAACATAACAAGTTACTTCTTATTTCCCGACACATATTTAAAACAAGAAATGTGCCAATATCATATTTTTATCACTATCCCTCACACAATGTTCTACTTATCTGTATTTAATTACGACAATTTATTTTTAATTGTTTACTTAATCTTTCATATTTTACTTGAAAGACTAATAACAAAAACGTTTTTTAAAAGATGAAAACTCGCTGGTCATCATGAGCAGTGATAACCACCATGGCTGAGAAGAGAAAGAACGCTACATACAGAAACTCTACATTAGTTCTGTGTGTTTGAGGCTCCACAGATTTGAACAGAGGCTCCACTAAAGTGAATACCAAATCCAGGACAGAGAGGCTGAGTGAACGTGGTCTGGACTCTGTGGAGGAGAGTCATGGTTTCAGAGACGCTGTAGAAACACAGAACACCTGCCCTGTGGTCCAGGTACACTCCTACTGTGGAGGAGGGAGGGCCTGAGAGGGAGGTTGTCATGTTGTTGTGTCTGAATTCATAACCGTCGAGGAAACATTTTAGTGCCCACGACTTGTTGTTGTTTCCAAATGCACTCTCTCTTCCTGCCCTGCTCATGTTCTTGTATGCGACTGCTACAACAACGCCTTGCCCATCCCACTTCACCTCCCAGTAACAACGTCCAGACAGACTTTGTCTACACAAAAGCTGACGCCAGTCAGTGAAGCTGTCTGGGTGACCGCCATAGAAATATGAATTATAATTGCATTCTACCTGTAGGCTATATGTAACGCTTAAATATTTATGTGCTGTGGTGTAATCCAGTGTGATTTCACACGAGTATTTGAGGAAATCTGTTCTGGTCTCAGGCTCTGCTTGTGGCGGTAAAACATCTTCCACCCCTGCCAGTGAGATCCTGCTCCATTCCTCGCTCAGAATGTCCTGTAGTTTCTCTCTGGCCTCCGACACAGCCGCGGTCACATCCTCGGAGTACCTCTGGGAACGGATCGTGACGCTGGGCGACTCTGTAGCCTCGGCGAGACGCGACACCGAGGCGTAGCTGTGCAGAAACCGGGTGTGATCCGCCGCGCGCGAGAGTCGCTCCAGCTCGGCGTCTTTCCCGCTCAGCTCGGAGATCTCCTGCTGCAGCTTCTCCTGAAGCCCGTTCACGTGACTCACTTCCGATTTCTGACGAGATCTGATCTGTCTCTTCGCGTCCATGAAGATCTTCTCGCTGTCCCTCACAGCTTCATCAGCGGAGCGATTGATAGCCTCCACCTCCAGCTGAAGCGCCTTCACATCTTTCTCTCTGTTCTGGATTCTCTGCTGGATCTTCTGTCGACTCGCCCCGAGCTCTTTCTGCCTCTTGGCCATTTCTGCTGCAGCTGAGACTGTGTCGTGGCCTTTATGTTCGTCCATGGAGCAGAGAATACAAATACACTGTTGATCAGTGCGGCAGAAAATCTTTATCACCTCATTGTGACGAGTACAGATGTTCTCCTGAAGCTCCTTAGAGGGGTCGATCAGCTTGTGCTTCTCAAAGGCAGGGGATTCATAGTGAGGCTGGAGGTGCTGCTCACAGTAAGAGACCACACACTGCAGACAGGACTTGAGAGCTTTCAGTTTTCTCCCAGTGCAGACATCACAAGCCACATCTTCAGGTCCGGCATAGCAGTGATCAGCTTGGAGTCCCGTCTTCTTCAGTTCCTCCACTAAATCTGCCAGCATGGTGTTTTTCACCAGGACAGGCCTCGGTCCAAATGTCTGTCTGCACTGAGGACAGCTGTGGAGCTTCTTCTGATCCGTTTCATCCCAGTAGTTTTCAACACAGCTCCTACAGTAGCTGTGTCCACAGGGAATAGTCACTGGATCCTTCAGGAGGTCCAGACAGATCGAACAGCAGAGCTTGTCCTGGTCCAGCTGAACTCCTCGCTGCGCCATTTCACCCCTCAGAGACTTTCGCTCGAGAGCAGGAAGGAGGAGGAGGAGGAGGAGCTATGAGGTTAGAGTCATTCCAGGAAGAGGAGTGATTTCAACGAGGCTGTGTTTACAGCACCTGTTGCAGTGAAACATGCAGTGAGGAGTACGACACTGACCTGGACAGGATCAGTGGGCTTCGTGATCGTCAAACAAAGCTGGTTCACTCACTAATGTTGTATCAATTGTGAAGAGTGCAGAAAATAAAATGGTTGTGCTGTTAGTTGACAGCTTTTGAAATAGTTATTTCACAAATCATGAACCTTCGGAAGCCCAGAGAGAAGTGAAAAAACTAATATACCGAACAGGAGAAAAAGGTTTTGTGCCTTCTATCTGTATTTAGTTTACTTTACAGAACTTGATAACACAAGATGTAGCTTATATTTAGAGTGCATGGAGAAATTAAAACGCACCTGGAAGTAAACACGAATGCTCTGAGTCCTACTGAGAACACGAGGTGGAGGTGGGTGGTGCACTCAGCCTCTTGTAACCGAAAGGACTATTACACAACTAACAGTTAAAAAATGATCCCGACAGAGAAAACATTTGTTTCACCTGTTTTTATCTGAAAGAAAGTAATTTGTAAAAATGATTCTTTTCTACTGTTTCACAGAATAAATACAGATTAAGTAGTTTAGAGAGATTACCCTGGCAAAACCATATTTAGAAAAACTGTTCTCAAATCATAAACACAGGAGAGAAAACTATTGTGATCACTCAGAAATGATTTTTTCTCACTTGCCTCATATACATATAGACATACATGTATATATATACACATATACATATTGTGTATATATATATATATATATTTATACATACGTATTGTATACATATATATACTAATATATATAACGATGTCCATGCTGCTTCTGTCTTTATTGCAATACTAGACCTGTTACCAGTGCCACATTCACTGCTACCCCCCCCCCCCCCCCCTCCTCCTCCAGTAGTTCCCACAGAAAGCAGACACAACTCACATGCCTTTGAAAAAGGATTGTTTTATTTACAGTCATATTCATCAGAATTACAATACAAACGATTTGTAGACTGAGTCTCCACAGACGGAGAATTCCCTCAGAGCTTGAGGAGGTCAGCTGGAGGCTGTGTGTGTGTGTGTGTGTGTGTGTGTGGCAGCTTTGGCAGAGGGAAAGTCCTTGGATGTATCCGCAGCCTCCTCTTCTTCCCGTCCTCTCCTTGGTTCTCCTGCTCAGTGACTCTCTCCTTTCTTTCCTACGACCTACATGGCGACAGAGTAAAATGATGAGTGAGTCACAGACAAAGCTGAACATAAAGGAGCCCGGGCGGCTGTAACTGGTCCGTACCCTCTTGAAGTCGCTCATGTTGGTGGCCTGTACTGGAGTGCCTATGAACGTCAGGTAGTTGATTTTTGTCGTCTCCTCGCCTCCTTGGTTTGACTTGATAAACAACTGGTGAAAAAAGAAAGGAAGACAAATGGCATCAATAGACAGACTAACAGGCTGCTCTCATTACTCGCTGTAATTGGTAGACAAAATCAAAACGGATGTAATCCACATAATCATGGACCAGGCCGCATAAAGGCCCACACAGGGCGGGCGGGTCAAACGAATAGCGATCTTTCACCCAGGAGGCCGCTGTTCGATCCCCGTGTGAAACGAGAAGTCACGGTTGATCTATTTGTTGCATAACGTCCGTACTTAAGTAATGCTACGTCCGTAGTTATTTTAACTTAAATGTCGTTTTTTTCCTAAACCTAAGTAGTTTGGTTGCCTTAACCTAAGTAAGTGTCCTGTGAGGTTGGAAGTTTATTTTGAAAAGACCGTATGCGTGTATCGAGCGAAAATTGACACGTGATGATAAAACGCGTTCACTCTTAGTTCTATAAAAGGACCAGAAATGTCTAACTGTGAGGTTTTTCGTTCAGTTATCTCCAGATTTCCTACTCAGAACCGCTTGATAAATACGGGCCCCTGGTGTTCTGCCCCCCGGTTGATCATTCACTCATTAAATCAGAAACTATTCTTGTGGGTTCAAATACGGCTTACATGATAAACTGTAAACACAAAGTGCATAGAAAGAAAGGTGCCAGACCTGCTGCATGACTGATGCGAGCGTACGTCTCGCCTGATTGAAATACATTAGCCGGTGCATTTCAGCACATTCAGCATGACATTTGGTCTACAGCCTGACCATGGCTTTGTCTCAGCAGTGTGTGTTGGCAACCTGGCCCTCACCGTGACGCTCTGTACGTTCTGAAACTTGACGTAGCGCAGCGGGATCAGACCGTCTTCTTTGTAGTCTTCCTCCGACAGCTCCAGACTCTGAGTGGCTTCGCTCCGCTCAGCGTCGTCGAAGCCCATCGACCGGGGGAGGTTGATGAACACCTTCACCACCTTGGGGGCTTGGGCTGACGGGCGAGAGGGAGGGAGACAGCAAGAGGAGGGAGGAGGGAGGAGGGAGCAACAGACAGGACGTTAGCTATCGGAGAACAAAAGTGTATTTTCATCACAATACCTCCAGTTGGGAGATTACGATTATTTAAATGTAGAGCGGCATTAAAAACTCACCAAAGTCTGAGGACAGGAGCTTCATAGAGTAGAGCTTCACAGGCTGGTTGAAGGCGATAGTTATCAGCAACTAGACAAGATTAAAGGACGGCAACAAAACAGACACATTACCATCAAGTTCAACTTATAGTTCAGTACAATTAACTACCCACACGTGTTTAGCTACGAGTACGCAGATCGACTGATCGACCAACACGGTGTGCTGTGTGGCGGCTAAGGTTGACACGGGCTCTCCTTTAAGATCATTTTTCGTTGTTTTTTTTTGCACAAATATTGGGAATGGGAAAAATGACGGACTGAGTTGTCCGCCGTTCTTGCGATTGCGATACTGCACATTCTGAGTGAGCAGCTCGTACCTGCTCATCACAGTCGGACTCCATGTAGGAGGAGTCTTTGATTAGGCAGTTATCGAAGCCGCAGTCGTCGCTCTCGTTGAGGCACTCGCAGCCATTTTTGCTGACAAAAGGCATGAGGTCCATCTGCAAACAGACCAAACGAGACAAAGAAAACACTTATACATGTGCTTTTGAGGCATCTGGCTGACTCGCATCCTCTCCGGTTCACACTAATTCTGCACATGCTTATGTTCCATTTCCAACATTGCAACACATACTGTGTGTCGTCTTGTTCATTTGTTTTCCCTTCAGATGTCATTTCTTACCCTCTATGTCTAGATTCCTACAAAAATAGCTTATGGGGTATTTGGGACTATTTAAAAAAAGGCAGAAATGGTCAACTCACGTATCCCTTTGGAATGTCGGAGTCCTCGCTGTTTCCCGGGTCGTTCTCTGTGTGCTGTTTGATCTTCTCCTCCAGACCCGCAGAGTCTGCCCCCTGATACTGGTCCACCCGAACCCGGTTCCTGAAGAACAAGAACGTCGGCGTGGCTGAGATGTTGTTGGCGGCTGCTGTTGCCTGAGAAGGAAAAAAAACATTTTTTACATTTCTGTTACAGATCAACTTTCTGTTGCTTTGACTCAGTCTGCAACACACGGACACACAGGAAATGAACAGTTTGTTGGTCCAAATTTTTCACAAAGCCAACTTCACACAGAGTTTGAATTCTAATGCCTAATGGCTGGTAATATCTTGGTAGAGTAACGACTTCCTCTGCCATTTCAAATTGAAGGACAAGTCTGGTGAAGTTCTGGATTTGTTGTTACTGTGACCAAATCTCATGAAAAGACCAAACCAACATTGAACTGATCCTGCTATCAAGTTTCTGTTTGTGTAGTTAAAGTCTGATGTACAGTATCTTCTTCCTCTGTGCCAAAGAGCTCTATTGTTACAAAAAACTATAAAAACCACATCAACGAGCCCCCCTGGTTCACTGGGTGACATGTGGCCATGAACACACCCACATACTGTAGTTTCTTTTGGACTCAATGCCACACCCTGCTGCCCCAAATACTCACTAGAGCACCAAGCGTGGATTAATGCGCCGATGAAAATAGTCCCCAACAAATGCTCTATTTCCTCTAGTTTGAGTGACACTGGCTACAAACTACAGTGACCAGCTGTTTTAAGAAATGACTGAAAACAAGACTCTATATTTTTCCGGCCTGGCTTTAGTCTGGCCTGACACTCAGATAATCATCTAATAAACGTGAACATCAATGCTACACCTGGGCTTTCAGAGGAAAGAGATTCAACAGCCATCGCTCTCCTTAAATCACTGACACCGTGCGGCGGACTCACCTGACAGACGTGAACATCTACTTCGAGGAAGACGACCTGTGGGTACTTGTTACTCAACGTGTTGAAGGCTGGAGCTATTCTGACACAGGGCCGACACCTGAAGGGGAACACAGGACGGTGCGTTAGCTCGGGTAGTGCTGAATCGGCTAATCGACAAGTCAATTAGCATTAAAGAAACCGACAACACTTCAGTAATCAATGGTTTATATGACAGTAACTACTGAATAATGCACTGTTGGCATGATTTACAGTACATCAGAATCTGATCATGGACAGTATATACTGATATTTATTATTATTATCTCCAATACTCTATGCTACAGACACAACTTTGTAACTACACAAAAAGTACTTGTTATAGATATATATTACATATTGTATGTATAGCCCGACTGACACTGGCTTTTTAAGGAGTAGTTTAGAAATGTAATATATATATTTATTTTAGTCCATAAACAAACATCTTTGTTAAAGATTACTCAATGTCTCTCTGGTGGACTGTGTATGGGAGACAGTTGTCTCTAAATTAAAGATATCTATAGCATGACTGGAAGGTTTTGCTCGTGCGTTTTGCTCGATTCAACCCGCAATATGAAGACATCTTTGATAAAACGCCCATCACAGTATTACCAGAGGTCAACGTTGGATCTTGTAATCGCTTTACTTTCTCGCATACATCCCACAAGGTATTTAATTTACTATATTCATTACAAGCCAACAGAGAAAACAGAAAACAACGTCATATGTTACAAGCTGTATATAGTTGTAAGTCTCGTACAAAAGTCAACCATCGAAACTCATTTAACGCTAGCTACTCAAACTAAGTTAACGTTGCTCGCCGCACTAAAAGACATAATACCTAACGTCACAAGCACAGTGGCGAGTGAAATGTTACAATGTTTAACATGTATATTGGTGCTACTGTTGCCCTTTTTCATCATTAAGTCTTACGAACCCTGAGCAGCCAAGTTACTGTAATACTGCTATGTCATTGTAAGCAACAGAGCTAACGTTATTCAGCTAACAGTTGCTAAAGATAGCATGCTAACCTTGCTTTCCTGGCAATAAAGACGTTACATCTGTCAGATAACGTGGCTATCCGGTTCGTGTCAGCGCCACAAAACAGCTGACCGACGATCTGTGAATGTTTCCCAGTCTTACGTTCATGGGACAGACCAAAGTGCTAAGCGCTGCAAGCTGCTGGGCCTCGGAAGCCGGGTTGGTGAGCTTACCCAGCCATTGTGAACTTCACTACGGCGAGCCTGGAGCCGGCCGCCGCTAGCTCCGGTTGGAAGTCCGGGTCACTAGCGATCACTTTTACACCAACCATGGTACCGTTTGAGCCTGCAGTGTGAGCTAGTTATCCGGGGGATGTTTAGGACAGGAAACTGGGTAACCTAATAAAAATAAAGTGTTGTGTTTTTAGCTTTCTGACAGTATGCTAGCTGACGAGCTGCTTTCAGAACCACACTACAGGTACAGTGAGCTGCTTCCGGATGTGGACTCCTGATTGGCCAATAGACAACCGGAAAGTCGGGTTGTTTTCCTTCTTCTTCGGTGTTTTTTTTGGCAGTTTAGACGCTTCTATGCGTTTTGCTGCCCTCCACAGGATAAGGAGAAAAGAAAAACTAAACCACCATTTCCAAAAACATCATCTGGAACTCCGAAAATTTACAATATCTTCAGTAATGTACTGATTTCCTTGTTATATTTACTACACTTTAGAAAAAAAGACATGTTGGACTGTCTCAGAAAAAACCAAGCAGCACAACTCAGCTGGATGCTTTCTTTCCTATTATCTCTAGCCTGATCATTTGTTTTATCTTTATTATATTAAATTATTTTTTAATTCAATTTTAATGAATCCCAGCCAGCATGTCCAGGAACCCAGGATAAATGCACTTTACAGGCCATCATGTCTTAACAAAACAGGGAAAATCTCATGAATATAGTCTGATTGAACTTTGGATCATTTTATTTCTTCGTTTCTGGCCGTTTGACTATTATGACAACCTTCCATAAAAATAAGATGTCCAAAAACTACATCTGTTTTTTATTTTATTTTAAACTTACTGTAGAAATTGGTAATGCTCTCATGCCTGAATGATTTAGTACTGCACTTCCATAAAGTTGCGAGACTCACAAAAGATGGATCATAAAAAGAGAGGTCTAAATTAAAGCATAAGAAGTGCATTATTATCTCTTGTCTTTTGGTCCCTAGTATGGGTCATTAGATCCTACATTTCCCATGATGCAACTTGGGATGCTAGGCCATAACATCTTTTAGGAGGCCTGTCTGGTAAATGCCCACTGTGTGTAAAAACTCCAAAGTTTGGGGTCTCTGTTAAAAATGTAAGGCTCACGATGAAGCAGAGATAACCCCGACGACAGACTGGACAACGCTCTCTCCGAAGCCACAGAAGACAGTTTTACAGGATGAAAAGTACTCCTAATGGAAATAAACTGAACTTGATGTGTACAACAAGTGGGGCGTCCCTTTAATATTCAGGGTTCAGCTGTTTTGTCAGATGTTACAGTAAATAAGCAAATATATTTGTAAAAATACAATTATATTGTAGCCTAACAGAAATCTTTTCATTTATATTAACAGAAGTTTATAGTTGTGAGATTTTGAAGACAGTGAAAGCAGTTTTTCATAAAGCTACAAGTGTAAATTGTTAAATATCTGTCTGTCATCTAAAAAATCTCAAATAACGTTTAGTTTATTGTACCTGCAGGCTTAACAAAAAATAAATAAAGAACTCAGAACCCTTTAAGAATATTATGGCATATAGGCATATCGGCCAGTTCTCAACCTTTTGTAGCTTAAGGTCCAAGAAAAAAACATAGCATGACAAAAAAAGAAAAGAAATCAATAAATCAACTGGGCTTTAAATACATGTTATGCCACTAATATCCAAAAATAAATGATGAATCCAAATCTATACAAGGTCATATTTCCTCACCACATCCTGTTGAGCTTTAACTCGTGCAGAGTTCCTCTCAAAAAACGATCCATTTTGTGTCACAGCATCCGAGGGAACGTTATCAAGCCAACAGTGGAAGAACCTGATGATGTGTCGTAATTGGCGGGGTGATATTCTAATGTAACTGGTCATGCATTTTAGTTTGATGCTTTTGTTGATGTGAATTCCTGAGCATTTGAAAAGATTTTTTGCACGTGTTATGTATGTGCGTTTTCCCCTTGTCTACACATGCTGCTTTGACTTTTTAATGATTTTAACAGTGGCTAAATATCTACACAGTGTTGTCTTCTGTCTGGATTGTCGGGTGATGTGATGGTTCACTTTTTCACTGTGATCTGTACGCTTTAGCTTCTAACTTTTGAACCTTTTTCACTGCTGAGTCACTTTGACATCCTTCAAACATATATTGTAGACCCTTCTATCTGCTTCTCTCTGAAGTCCATATTTTTGTGTGAGTGCAGTTTGTTTGTGAATTGTCGGTATTTGCTTAAGCCTGTATTCCCAGTTTGCTAAAGGCATAATGTGTTCAAACTTGTCTTTAACAAGCTGTTGTACCCTGATGTGTGCTAACGCTGAGCAGATACAAATATTGTTATACTAAATACAGTGAACTTTACTGTATAGCCAAAGGTCATCAAATAGTATTAAGTAACTGTGGATATGTGAGTCATTTATCTCTATATTTATCTTTATGTGAATAAAAAGAGCTCAATTTGTTTGTGTAGGGGAACTGAGGGAGACGAGTGGAGACTAGTTGACACTGGTTGACACTGGTGTGAACGTTGGTGTGACTTTAGAATGTAAAAATAAATGAAGCTTCAGCTGAAACCTCTTCTGGACTCCTGATCTGCTCATTTTCCTCCATGGCCGCTCGGGCATCCTAACGGTGTGTCAGCGTGCACGATGTATCAGAGGGATCGACACAGTCGGCCTGAAGTGAGCCGGCCGGTACCTTTAGGTAATGCAACTGAGCCCCAAACGCAGACTGGCAAACCATCATCAGCCAGCTCTGACTATTATATTATATTAACTCACGCAATAGTTTCACATGTTTCTGTTACCTTGAGAGGTCGGAAAGAAATATACGTTGTTAAAGTGTTACGTTTCTACGAGGTGAAGTATTTTCATAAAAGCACTCCCTTGTTGCAGAGTGAAAACCAACGGACTTGAGACTGAGAGCCACAGACAGGAAAAGGAAGTCAGAAAGTACTGATAGATGGCCTTTAGAACTTTTCATGAGATTTGTTAAGATATTGCAATCCTCATTCTTTGTACTGGAGTAAATGTGCTTTCCATCACTGGTCATTAGCTGCAAATTAAAATTACTTTTCAGAATATTGAAAACTAATTCGGAGAAACATGATCACTCACTGGGATTGTTAGAATTCACTCTACAAAACTGCCACATTTAAAATGTTTGCCTCCTATTGACAGACTGACTGAAAACTAATTATATAAGTTCTGTCATTCAGTGCATACAGCAAAACTCCTCAAGCAACAATCTCTATTTGTTTCTGTACTGTATGTACAGTGATGTCGGTTTACCCCCCAGGGATGTTGACTGTTGGGTTTAGGGGCCCTCTTATTTCAGGATAGCGTGTGTGCTTATTACGCAAATGAAGAAGAAATTGTATAAAACGCGGTGGTTTGCTGTGTCACCATCATCGTCTGCAACGGCTGACAAGATGCTTTCCACAAGACTGACACTCATCGCCTGTGAGTACACGACCTGTCCCGTTGTTTTTAACGGTCATTAACTGTGACTGTAACGTGGGACCAAACCATGTTCCACGTCCTTTATAGAATTCATTATATTTGAAATGCTTTATATCTTTCAGTCCTGGCTGCAACTTGGTGTTTGACATCTGATGGTAAGTTATTGCAATTTCTATGATCCTCCGATTTATTTCTTTTTTTCTGATTTCCTTCCTTTACTTCCTTTTGTGCCTTTTAAACTTCATTTTACCATATTTTAAACTTTAATTAAAATATGTTTCTACTTGTTATCTATTGTATACTGTATTCACTTTATTCTGTTAACTTTAATCTGTAAAATATCTTTCATAATTCACAAATCCTTCATAATTTCCTGAACAAATCAAACTATTTTGTAATTCACAACAAAAAAAGCAAAGATTGTATGAAAAATGAAAAAAGAAACGGCAGGAATACTTTTTTTTCCTGCTTTCCAATCCTGTCAATAATCCCCAAACCCCTCAGATTCTCCTTGCAGCTCCATGTCGTATCCCTGTATAACCTTTACTAAGTGTGTATAACCTGCTTACATACACAATATTTCGCTGCAGGACTACTCTACGATGTGGCGTGTCCTGGTGTAAACAGCGAGCTGCAATGCCGTATGTATCTTACTGTTTATTTATCTTGATCATCATAAAATCCATTCATTAGCAGCACCCTATTTCCTCTCTCAGGATTCAGCTCCTCTCTTCCATCTCCTCCTGTCACCCATTGTTAACATTTGATCCATGTTTTGTGTATGTTCAGCTGCAGGACATATGATTGGAAGTATTGAAGTCAACTATGGTGTGAAAAGCGATGCTGACTGCGCTGACAGAAAAAAGCCCGCCAAGGTCTCCGATGGGAACTCCTTACACACGTCCATGAAAGGATGGATCCAGCGCATGTGAGAGTTATCCTTTTCTGTTGACTTTATTATCGTGGTTCATTTTGTCAGGTGAGTAGAAATGGACTCTAAATTAAAAACTCAGCATGTTTTATAAGACAGGACAGTTGGCATTATTTTGAGGTGGAAACTTCTTCAAACATGATCCCCAAATGCATATTTCACAAAAAAATGAAACATTTTAGAAAAGTCCAAATCGTTGAGACCCTTCGGAGGGGGCTTGAGCTCTTGTTTCAAATGCTTTTAAATACAAAATTAAAACAATTAAAATTGCCTGTGTGCAGACATTGTGTATTAAATCATCTTGACCGTGCAATATTTTTACAATATTTCTCCAGCTGTGATCGTAGGGAATGGTGCCGACTGCCCAAGCCCAATAGGAGGATGTTTGTGGACAATAACTCACAAGATAACTTCCTTCAGATCACCTATGACTGTGAAATCAGACCAGCTGGTGAGTATTTTTAAGCAGCGCAGAGGGCTTGCTGACATACAGCATTGTGATCCTGCAGATTTCAGTGAAGATGTCAGGATGATTTTAGGTCTGACCATATCTCCTGATGTTCTGACAGAGTGGCATTCCATTGTTGCATGTGAAAACCAAACTGCAGAGATCAAGTGTGGTAAGAGAATGTCAATAATCCTTCTGTCTGCATGGAAAAGACACATCTCTGCATTATGTTTTTGTTATAAATGTATTCCTACTAATCTTCAGTATGCCATCAATACAATCTGTATCTATGAATCGATACTTCCTGTTGACAATGGCCACTTTTTGGTTAGTTTATGAAAAAAAGATCTGTTGATACAACTTGCTGTATATCGTGAGGGGTTTCCATGTCTTGCCTACTGGCAAAATAACAAAATAACTTGTCCGTGTTATGACATTTCGTCTTCTGTGTCACCCTCAGAAAAAGGAGAAGTTAAAATTGTGAATGCCAGATTTGGGCGTTTCGACGAGAACACCTGCACCAAAACCCCCTCGAAAATGACCTTCTGTACAAGTTTCAAAGCTGCAGACCGTGTGAAAGACAAGTGTGTATTTGTTCAGAAGACAAACACGTTTTAGTGGAAGCAAAGGGAATATATTCGTACTAAAAAAAATAAATTCTTGAATAGATTTTCATATAATATTATTTGTGCTATACAACAATAACGATTGTTTTAAGTAGCGTAGCTGTAGTACTTCTCTGTTGTTACAGGTAGTACATCAAGATGACTGTTTTCTTTTTTCAATGTAGAAGTCATTTTTGATTTGGTTTTATATTAATAACCGATGCTTTTCTTTTGAATTAACCCTCAGGTGTAGCGGGACACCAGTATGTTACGTTACAGCCACCCCTGATAATCTGGGATCTCCTGTTGGGTGCGACAGTCATCCCAAGTACCTCTCTGTGGATTATGAGTGTGAAGAAAATGATTAGTAAGTGTGATAATAAACACATGTATTGTGCACAGTTGTGCAAACAGTTGAGGCATTAATAATCCAAAAAGTGTCATGTGATGCCTGAGGATGTTTTCTTGTAACTTTTAGGTGATTTGCTTCCCACATCAGCGTCCCAGAGAGGAGTTCATCAATTCATCCATTGGTTTCATCCAAACACATAATAAACAATAATGTGATGGAATGAATTATTAAAAGAGTGAAGCTAACAATTGTGTTTTTGTCTTTTTTGAAAAAGTGACATCTGACCAATACATTTTATGCACAAGTCGGTTCGGCTTATTCTTTTAAGATGATATTTTTAAGACATCCTGTGATTCCAAACGAGGGATGTAAAAATTAAATTTTCCAAACTATTATTAATGTTGTTTTCCTCAGACTGCAAAAATGACCCTGGGTACATCCCCGTTTCCCTCACTTGGGTCCTTTCCTTGGGTCTTAGTCCCTCCCACCAGGGATGCATGGAGGAAACCATGCGAGGAGAGAGGAACGAGGAAATATGTTTTAAGAGACATGAGACGTCCTTTCCTCAGTTGCGTCACGTGAAGCGACGTCTGTTTCTGATGACGGAGGATCAGCTGATCACAGCTGGATCAGCTGTCAGTCGGCTTTAAGCTGGAGAGACTTTTGAGAAGTTTGTGTCTGTTCACATGATCACTGTACTTAATAATAGTAACAAATAATACTAATAACTAATAAAGACACACAGTAATCACCACTGTAGAGGTGGTTTCTCTCTGTAGTCTGTTAACAAACTGTGTCCTGTGTTCTGTTTATAAGCGCAGGATCCATTTCTACCGGCGGAATGCGATCGTCTTATTTATGAATTATTTGCGTCTGTACGTTTTGAAATTCAGATTGACGTCGATATTAAATAACCCAGAATATGATTATTGTTTCTCTTAAATGATAAAACTCATCAAACCCGACAATCAGGAATGAACAGCCTCACGTGACTGAATGAAATAATGATGAATAGGGGGGGCTGCACGGTGGTGTAGTGGCTAGCACTATCACCTCACAGCAAGAGGGGCCCGGGTTCGATCCCCGATCCCGGGTGGTCCTTCTGTGTGGAGTTTGCATGTTCTCCCCGTTGCAGCGTGGGTTCCCTCCGGGTTCTCTGGCTTCCTCCCACAGTCCAAAGACATGCAGCTTAGGTTATTTGGAGACTCGAAATTGCCTGTAGGTGTGAATGTGAGCGTGAATGTTTGTCTGTCTCTACATGTGCCCTGCGATGAACTGGCGACCTGTCCAGGGTGTACCCTGCCTTCGCCCAATGTCAGCTGGGATCGGCTCCAGCGCCCCGCGACCCTGAACAGGATAAGCGGTTTGGATAATGAATGAATGAATGAATGTAAAAAGTGTTTCGTCTCTCCAGCTCTCTCTGACTTTAATTGTTTCCATAATAAAAGTTCAGATCATGAAAACACAAATCTTTCTAATAAATGAAGAAAGTTGTTTGTGGTTTTTGTTGTTCAGTCAACAATGAACATTTATTTAAACCAGATGTTGAAGCAGAAAACGAATCAAATATAAAGCTTGAGTTTAATCTGTGATCCGTCTTCACTGTTTACATGTTGAAAAAAATCTCATCAGTCCGATCGGCTGCAGCGTCCAATCACATAACAGATGAACAATGAGGGGGCGTGTCGGCCGTTAAAAGACTTCCTGTAAGTCTGTTCTCGTGTGTCCTCGCTCGTGGCTCCTCGATCCTTGCTCCTCGAGCTAAATAAGAGCTTTGGGACGGCCGTCAATATGGCGGCGCAGAACAACTTCCGGTTCAAGCGAGGAGCGAGGAAATGTCATTATTATACTCTTATTTGTCATTTGCTCGCTCCTCGATCCTCGCTTGAGTTTTGTCTTTTCATGATCTGATATTTCCCTTCGTAACTTTTATTATAGATACAATTAAAGAAACACTTTTTACATAATTTATCATCATTTCATTCAGTCACGTGAGGCTGATCATTCCTGAGTGTCGGGTTTGATGAGTTATATAGTTTACGTTTAACCTGAAACATGGAGCCTCATAAATTAATTCCAGTATTCAAGAGAAACCATAATCATATTCTGGGTTAATTAATAATGACGTCACAATCTGAATTTCGCATCAGCTGGATGCTAACTGCTGTTCAACAACACAAAGAAGAAGAAATGCTCCATTCGGTAAACAGGACTTGTGTAGTGACAGTCCACCGACCCTTCTGCAGTGTGTTATATGTCACTATAGTTGGCACTGCTAATTTAGGCTTTTCTACCTTTTTACAACAACCAAATGAACCGAACGGCTTAAAGTGGTGGACAGAAACTCAAATCCTCCCTGCGGACTTTTGCAGCTTTGGACTCTTCTTTGCCTCTCTGATTAATGTCCTCCTTGTTAAACCTGTGTAAGATATAATCTCACACAGGTTTAACAATTATTTTCATACAGTCATAAAGTAATGGATTCATGTTGATGATTATGAATAAACAGTGACAATCCTTTCGTTTCATTTTATATGTGTTTACTTACTTCAAACATGGATCAAGTAAAAACAAAAAAAAAAAAATAATATGAAATAAAATGAACAGTAAATAGCAAACTGTCAATGAACAAATTCTCATTCTCAATAACAAGAAGCATCAGTAAAAAAACAAAACAAGCTAGGACTATGATACATTATTCAACTGTTAGAAAGCACAATATAACCGAACTGTTGAATCTGCATTATTGCACAAAGGAAATATTGATATTGAACAGTTTCATTGATATTAAACGAGTGAATTGTTTCTACTGAAGCATGTTGATTGTTCAGTGTGACAGAAGCAGGAAGGAAGGAGCTCCGGTTCCTCTTCTTCACACCAGGAGTGAAGCAGCCTCTCACAGAAGAAGCTCTTTATAAAGCCTGCAGAAAACACTAATATATTTATGTGGGTAATGTTTTAGCTGCGCTTTTTGTAGTCCTTCTTCGTCGTAGTTTCACCATGGCAGACCTCCGTCAGTGACATCCGCCATCACCTTATAATTACAAAGTTTAGTGAAAGTGGAGTCGGATTCTGTGAACACCACGGTTGTCTTTTCCTAACTCCTCATGAATTCTTTCCTTGACCCCATGACTCTTTCCATAAAGGTCAAGGAAAAGTGGTTAGGAATAGACGTTAGGAGGTCATTTTTGGACTTTTCGACCGCAGTCCTGGTTTAATTAACAATTCAATTACGCACCTTTTACCTGTGCGTCACGTGACCAGAAACTCCTCGGCGCTAGAGCTTGCGACTTTGCTCACATTTTTTTTTTTTTAAAGGAGCTATTTATTGTTCGAAGCGATGGACGTGTCGAACCGGTTCGGCAGGTTCGGCTTGGGGCAAAGCAGGTGAGGCGGCGGAGTGGGAGGGGGCAGGAGAAGAAGAACAAGAAGGGCGGGGAGCCGCCGCTGCCTGTCAGCTCTCTACAAGCAGGAAGAAGAGGAAAACATGGTGCGGTGACTAAACCAGGACACCGACGGAGAGCAGCGTTCACCTCTTATTTTTTAAATAGAAATCTACCGAAGGACACGCGGTAAGTCCAGTTTAATGTGTGAATGTCCATGCGTGTTTTACGTTGAGTTTTTGAAATAAAAAAAGGCTTAATGGCGTTTAAAATGCACAGAGGGCAGGTGACGGCTTCACCTGGGCGGCTGCTGCTCGACTCACCTTCCCTCTCTGAGGAAGCCTCGCTGGTTTTGGGGTTAAAATGTTCGCTTGAAACGTTGACGTTGGCTTGTAACTTGTGTTTTAGTTAATCATTTTAGTGTCTCTAGTTTTAAAAAAACGTGTAAAGTAGCAAACTGTGTTCCAATAGTTTCTTTGTCCATCCCTGTTGATTAAGGAATGTAGACTCAGTCAATGCAATTCAACAGCAGTAGGCCACACACCTCCAACGTGATCATTGAGTGGAACCTTTCAACATTACAGCCTTCACGTTGTATCAGGACGGCTCCCTTATAAGTTATGAGACTGCCTTAGTTTTCGCTAGGTTTACCTGATAAACTGGCAACTGAATATACATAAAGGATTGTATTGATAAAAGTCGTGATGTAGCTGAACACCTCATTGGTTAAGAAGTCTTTTTTTTTGAAGTTACTGAACAATACACCCAAACTCATTTCCCTATTAATATTAATATGAATATAATATATATTCTTAACAAGGAAACACAATGCCACATTAACAATCACAAATTGTTTTAAACGATTTTTGGTTTTGAATATGCATCAGTTACTTTTTCAAATACATGAGTTACTTTTGGAAATTCACATTATTCACATGAGCATAAATGAGATCCACCGCATGAGGAAAATCTGTCTTTTTTTAAAGCTGGTTCCCGTTTTTACTCCCGTTAGTTCCTTCACCCAAATCATTGGTTAAGAACACCAGGAGCTAATGCCAGGAGTTTGAGGTTTTAATGACAGCAAACTTATGACAGGTGTGTCAACTGCATGCCAAATTAATCAGAGCACACATGGCCATACGGCCTCCTAAGTTACCACATGACCGGTTGCTGATGAGCAACGTGGCGTTTAAAAGGCTACGTTGTTTTTTTAGCGCGGTGCTCACTCCACATAAAAACACACGGGTTAACCCTACATCACGTCCAGCAAACTTCAGCTGATAGACTGTGCATTTTAGCATGATATTTGTCCTCTGTCTTTTTGGTATCGGTATTCAAGTGTAGGTGTCTTCAGCCCTAGTATTGACAATGAGGACACCCAGCCCCATAGTTCAAGGGCTGCCGCTCCCAGCTCAGTTGTTTTCCGGTCACAGAGTCAAGTCTTACCATGATGACTAAGGAAATCCTGCATCTGTGTTTTGTACTTTTGCATGGGCTTGAAAGGGTTAATCACCTTGCTTTGAGTTCCATCCCTTAGTAAATGACGGGGAAGCTGTTGGATGGGTGGACGGATGAGTCTCGGAAGGGACGTGGAGGAGAATATTTAAGATGGGGAGAAACCCTCAGAACCTTTTCTTTTTGTTCCTGCTGTGAAACGTCACCGATCAGTGTCTATTTCTACTGACATGAATCGACGTTGACCACAGATGCAGTTTTCTGTTCCAACTATAACTTGTTTTGTTTACAGCCGCCTCCCGGTCTAAGGGAGATCTTTCTCAGTAAAGAGAGAGAGATATTCTGGGTGGAGTGTAACTTTACTTTGTCACAACATAAACATGTGACGTACAAACAGAAGCCGGGCAGCTTGTGAAACACACCTGCACGGTGCAATAGCTGGTGTTGTTGCCTCTGAACACAGTGACGGCTCCGGGTGTTTTTTCCTTAAACAAGCAGCAGAGAGCCTCGGCCCTTTTTGCTCATGGAAATGCCTCCTTATGGAAATGGTTTGGACCTTAAGACCAGCGACTGAGAATTTGAATTGCGTCTTGAGAGTCAAATTGGATTCGAAGTGTTTAGCTGAGGTATCGACGTCACGGCCTCTTCTCTGTGTGTTTGGATACGTTTGGGGGCTGAAGCTGTTTGACGGCGATGTGTTTGTTGCAACCAGATTATTTTTGTTTTTTGTTGTCTTTTTTACATGTTAAAAGATCTCGGTTTCACCAGTC
Source organism: Anarhichas minor (assembly GCF_050575085.1). NCBI lineage: Eukaryota > Metazoa > Chordata > Actinopteri > Perciformes > Anarhichadidae > Anarhichas > Anarhichas minor. The sequence goes on along the minus strand of NW_027466519.1, from coordinate 6,996,080 downwards.
TGTTGTTTAATTTGTTTTTAAGTTAAAGTTCAGAGTCTTATGTGAATAAATAGGCAACATGACACAAATGCATACATCTGTGTACAAACGTATCTAAACGCGTCCCACAAATGCGTCCCCGTAACTATATGCGATTGCACGTGGCCACATGCATGAGACCCTACCCACATGTAGGCAAATTAGGAGTCAAATACAATTTGACTACAAAAGTAATGTTGGTGTAAGTGTTATTTGTTGGTGTTGGAGGAGCGCTGCACGAATTCGCTCCGAGTGTCATTTATCGTGACGTCTGTCGATGACCGTGGCTTTAGACTGACATCACCCAGAGAGGAGTTGAACCCCTAACTCCGGCAGTGTTGGTGCCTTGCTCAGGGGCTGTTCATGGATTCGTTGTCAGGACTCTCAGCTGTGAGTGAAATTCAGAATAAGATCAATGGAGACTCAACTCATTGGCCTTCATTAAGCTTCATTAACAGCCGACACACAGACACAGAACACTGGACTGAATGTGAACATGCTTTCAGTTCTGAAGCTACTAGTGGATTCATTGATGATGTTAACAACATGAATTTATTTTATTCCTCGAGCAGACATCCAGCTTCTCCAGTGTGAGGATTTACAACTATTTCTGCTCCCCTCATGATAAACGCCATTATAAATTGACATCTCTGACATTTTAGAGACTAAACATTCATTTCATTATTAATAAAAATAGCCAATAGATTAATTGTCAGATACAACCCTAAAAAAGGCTCTAAAACACATTTCGTGGGAGGGGGGGCAGGACAGAACAGGTCTAAATGCTCTTGCAGCGACGTATTTGTGTCATGTTGTTTTATCACCAGACGATCAGAGGACTACTATTTACTATGGTCTATTTAGTCGAGTTTCATGTTTGGGATGAAAGCTTCAAATCATGTCTGACTGTGCGAACGCAGTGGTGTCATTGAAATGTACCAGGAAGCTGCCGCTTGCTTTTTTTTTTTTGTAAGTGAGCACATCCTCTCTCTGATGCTTTTACACTTGAAAAAATATATAGAGTGGATAAAGCAAGAGAGTAGCAACTTGTGTGCTGCTCTATGTGCTGAGTCACTTCATCACGTGGTATTCCTGCAGAGAACAGGCAGTCTTTATTCCTTTTGTTTCCCACCTGTTTAGTTCTTAACAGACCCCCCCCCCCCCCCACACACACAAACTCACACTCCCAGGTGCCCCAGAAACCCGACTCCGCATTAACCTGACACGCTCAGTCACACACACACAATTACTTTCCCCATCACAGCGGGAGCTCATCCCGATGCATAACGAATAAGTGAAATATCTTTCACTCTTACCAGCTGCAAAGGACGTTTTGCTTTCTGTTTGTTTTTTGGCAGGATATATCAAAAAAAGTCATTGATTTCAATGAAATTTCGTTCAAAACTCCACAGCCACCGACTGATTAGTTTTGGTGGATCAGGTTTGGTGTCCTGGATCAACAGGTTCAACACGAATCTGTCCATGCAGGCTAAAAATAAATTAGAAAATATACTGTATCAACTTTATCTGCCAATATCAATTGATAGAAGACAAATATGCCCTGATTGGTTTAAAAACCCCTTTGTCTGTTTTCTGACAAGAATTATTTTAATTCGGGGGGGAAGGAAATTCCCGAGGATTTTTCTTTCTCTCTCCAAAATGTTCTACCGTGTCCCGGAGAAAGTGCCTCTGGGACACTGATTTCTGGTGATGCATCTGCTTGTGTGTCTGGTCACCTTTTGTGTTCACGAACTGAAGACGATACTATGTACTGAAACAAAGACACAAACCTTATATCACGCAAGTACCAGGTAAATATTAAAGGAATGCAACAACCTCTTTGTATGGTAGTTGTTTGTTACTGGTGGAGTCCGCCATTCCTTTGTATGCTTCGCACTACATACCCAAGACACTGACTGACTGTTCCCTTAAATAACGACCTGCTTTTTTAAATTCACCTGCTTTCAATGAATTTTGCGTTTGAACAGAAAAATGTAGCTTGAGAAAAGATGAATTCCATGTCATGGAATTTGAAAAATAGCAATTTCTAGGCCTGGAGAAGTTGTTGGAAAATATGAATGAACCCTTTGGGAATGACTTTGGAAAAGTCCTGGCTATTTGATTCACAAATACCTGTGTAATAAATGTGTTTGAGTTCAGATCGACTGAGAAAAATTGATATTAGTTAAACCATAGTTTTATGTTCGGACAGATCGGTGACGTCGCTGAACGTTTCCCGGGATAATGTCAGACTGTGTGTGTGTGTGTGTGTGTGTGTGTGTGTGTGTGTGTGTGTGTGTGTGTGTGTGTGTGTGTGTGTGTGTGTGTGTGTGTGTGTGTGTGTGTGTGTGTGTGTGTGTGTGTGTGTGTGTGTGTGTGTGTGTGTGTGTGTGTGTGTGTGTGATTAGCCAGTAGGTTTGCTCTGGGAAGATAAAATGCAAAAACTGTGATCATAAATGTAAAATAATATTTGAAGAGTTGATCTTTTTCTTTAAGACTGTCAGAGCGTTGGAGCTGGACACTGAGTCCATAAGCGAGGACAATGGAAAACTAAACGGTGTCTTCAGGGTGTGGGTCACCAGTGTAGAAACAAAGTCCCTTTTCCTTTATTATTTTGCTTGAAGCGTCCTCCTCACCTCTGAGCGAGAGCTGCACCTCCTCCCTCGTGTCAGGTTTCAGGTCGTCGCTCAGGTATGCTCTCCTGTCCCACTCCCCGTGACTCCCTCCCTATCTGCTCTTTGTTGTTGCCATAGCGATGTTTGGCACGAAACCAATTAACCGAAAACCTGTTTTCCGAGTCGAGCGATCCTCGCAGCCCTGCTGCTGCTGCTGAATCCCCGGTTCTCTTTGTTTAGATGAGGCTGTTTTCAGGCTGTGTAGCTGTAGCTGTCACAGAAATGTCTTCATTCACTTCAGAACTTGACCTCAAAAGTAGTCATTTACTTCTTAAACAGTTAATTATCCTGAAAAGTCCTCTATTGAGACTGTAGTGGCTCTCAGACTTATTCTGTCACACCCCTGAGCGCCCCCCCCCCCCCCTCATGTGCGAGTGGCGTGGGCTGTTGGGTGGCACTTCTGGTCCTGAGCGTAACAGTCTCATACATTTTTGTTTCTGTACGTGACTCACAGCTAGAGCACTCATCAAGTTTGTCAAATGAATAACCGAGAGAGAGAGAATCCGGCCCTTTGAAAAGTCAGAAGCCAGGAAGAGGTTGGGGTAGAAGGTAACTACGACTCCCAAGGTGCTTTTGGGGTAAGACACACCCAATCATCAAGCTAAAAATTCTAATTTATTAGAGCTGCAACGATTCGTCAGACGATCAACAGAAAAATAATCGCCAACTATTTTTGATTAGTTGTTCAATTTTCATACAAAAACACTGTTTTCAGCCTCTCAGATATGGAGACTTCCTGCTGTTCTGTCTTCTCTCACACTAAACTGAATATCTTTTGGCTTTTGGACACACGCAATGAGACATTTAAAGACGTCACCTTGGAGAAACTGGGATGGACATTTTATCGACCATCTAGAAAAATAGTTGATTGATTATGACAATAATTGTTTGTTGCAGCCCAAGAATTTAGCAGCTCCGGCGCCATGTTTAGTTTAATAAATGTGCTGCTGCTGTGATTCACGCCTCAGACTCGCTTCTTCTTCATGAGCTAATGAATTAAGAGTATTGTCACCTGTCTGCCGTGCGAAACTGACAGAAAACCCACGATTCCTTAGAAATGCAGTAGAAGAAATTTCAACGGGCGGCCATAACCTAAATATGTGATCGTTGAATCGTCCAGGAGAGTCCTGTGTTGAAGATATCACTTCAAGAAAAACACTTCTGATCCCAGCGGCTCCTCGCACTTCAAACCATATCAGAAAAACGACTCTTATTTCTCTTTTCATCTGTCTATCTCAGAGCTGCCAGCACCAGAGAGGTTTGTTGTTTCCACATGGATCACGTGGTCTTTGCTGGTTGTCCAGACCTTTGTCCTTTTGAGTTATTTGCATGTATTAAGGGAGATGCTACATGAGCAGAAACCAAAGGGGATCTGAAAGGGGGGGGGCATTAAGCAGTTTAGGGGGGTATGGGGGGTGGTGCAGGATCCAAACTCCACACAGCCACTCTAAGACTACTTTAGAAGTAGTCTTCTCTCTAGAAAACCGTGCTGCCTGACATGTTGTGCCAATCAGATTTATGACTTGACTGTATCCTTACACCTCAGTGATTTAATACACAACGTATAATATCTGGAGAGGACACAGGGCCTCATTTAGACCATGTATTGTGACATGCCTTCAAACCATGTCAGTGCAAGTATGAAGTAGGGTTTCTTTTCTTTCACAATCAAGGAAACCTTTATTTTTAGCAGCGTGCGTGCCTCCAGCGATGACGCGTTTCTAAAAGACTGACGCGGGCTTAAGTGGAGGTTGTGTATTCCTTTGGTGTGGCACGTCGTTTGACTGGATGTCTCAGTCAAAGATGCCAGTCTATCCTCGGATGAAGACGTCTGATGTCGAGGTTTCCTTTAGTCCATCTGGACTCAAACTGCTGAAAAGTGTTTAAGACTAGTTTCAAGACGACCGGTGCTCATCTTGGAGGTCTTCTCTGGGAGGGCAATGATTCCTCTTTTATTTGCTTCATTGTTCAATGGAGAATCTGCCCCGTAAATCCACTTTTACTCCGTCTCAACTGCTGTCGCCAAAACTAAAGGATAAAGTACTGAAGACATTGTAATTCGTATTTGAAATACCTGCTGAGAGATTAGCTGTCATCTTACTCCCTCCTCTCATTCTTTCACTCCTCTGCCTAGATTTTTTAAATTCTGTTTTCCTCCACCTCCTCACTTAGTTTTGTGCAGACTTGTGTGACCCGCCAGAGCTTCATTCAGTCACAGAATACGCAAAAAAAACACACTATACTACTGATCTACCCTGTAGTATACAAAGTATCTAAAACATTAAATTGCATGTATTTGTTAGTGATAAAAGCAGCTCTGTGCTAGCATGGTAGCAGCTCTGTGAGGCTGTACTTGGGCATAGTGGTGCTTTGAGCTAAATGTTCACGTTAGTAGACTGTAAACTTCTGCCCTCTTGTATCGAGGCAATACACTTTCAAAATGAAATGCAAATTCCTACCAACTAAGTAAACTAAAAACTACGCAGTGATGGAACAGAAAATGGACATATCTAGAAGTGGGGAAAAGACATTTGGTCTGGACTACAAGCGGCCCCCTTCTCTCTCTTCAACACTTCCATTTCACAAGTTTGAGTCCTGCCGTAGTCCCTGCGTGACCCTGTGGAGTGCTTTTTAGGTGCGTTTGTTCTTGGAAACCGGACTAATGAGCCTTATCAGCTGTGCTAATGGACTCCTCCGCATCATTAAACATTAAGGTGATGGGAAGCGCCAACCCAAACTCTGCACCTGCTAACCAGGAGCCGTCAGGCGGATGATTTCCAGTGATGCAGTGGATTTGCTCTTTAAAGGCTCAGTAATACACTGAAACAGCTGGGTATTGTAGTTTTTATCAAATGTTATTCAAACAGGAGGAAATGGTGCTTTTGTTGGGGACTATTTTCAGCAGCGGATTAATACACAGTCGCTGATCTAGTGAGTATTTCCGGCGGCGGGACGGTGTGGTCCAGACCTTTTTGAAGTGTTGACTCTAAACGCCGTTTGATTCGGGCGGATACGTTGGTCTCTATTGAGGGGAAAATCGAATGATCAAGAAGGTGCGGTCACATTCCTCAGAGTCGCAGATGTGTGCATGTTCATTGTGACACTTGAACACACAAACACACACCGCAAAGTCATCACACAACGCGTGACATGACATCAGGAGGTAAACCCGAACTGCAGCTCTTTATTTCTTTGTTTAATGAGCATCGATGGCTGTACACAATAGATGAGTGAAACTGATCCAGCTGATAGATCATAAAGTCATAACGTTAAGACATGCAGATTACCTCTGACTTCATCTCGAACAGCTGATTCATTTATCATCCTTGTTTCCTGATTCACTGGATCTGCATTCCTGTTCCGTCTGTGCTCTTCCTTGGCGGTCTGATCTTTCCGGATACATTTTCACAGTCGTTTGTCGTTTTTGAACATGTTTGGTTTGTTGTTGTAGGGAGAGTCACTGTTGCTGCAAATGTCAGCTGACTCAGCGTTTCTTTGCTTCTCTCCACCTCATTTTGAGTGTCTGAGGCCTGACGATTCTTCAGTATGTTTGTACAGTATTCAATAATTCCAACCGTACATGCTTTTTTTCTGAAGGGGCATGTCCAGTCCATTGTCAGATTGTTTGTTTCGGAAAGTATAAAAACCTGTTACCCATTTGTGTTCTGATTGCTTTAAAATGTGAATTACGTCATGTTACATTTATTCATGAACTGCAACTTTTCTTCTTTCTCAGATACCTGAGGTGCAAAGATGAATCGGCATCGTGTGGACTCCCTGGGGCCTGACGATGAGGTCATGCCGTACAGCGACGACGAGACGGATGACGAACTGGAGGCAAGCTCTGAAGAGGAACCAGAAGAAGAGCCGCCAGGAGCCCCGCTGCCCCCTGTGGAAGCTAAACCCAGCGGTGAGACGCTTAAGACACACTTATGACTTTCTTTTAATTTAATCTTTGAGTGAACTTCACACTCATAAGAAGATGGACCAGTTTAATTTAGTGCGTTGTACAAAAACTTTAATTCTGTAGTTTACATTTTAGTGAAGGAGACCATATTCCATATTGTTTTCTGTTTCAGAGATGGGGTGGAAGGTGAAAGCCAACGACCGACCTTATCACCAGCTGCCAGAGTTTCAGAAAAAAGTCTTCCTATGCATCAAGAAGAGCAGATACTCTGTAAGTTCTGTCATGCCTGACATAAAACCGCTGTTTATGGGACTTTAATGGTCCGAAGGCGCCTTTATCCTCATCCTTGTTGGTCCTGGTGGAAACTAATCCTGAGCATATAAAGCATGGCTGACACACCCTGGACAAAGACATTTTGTGTTTGGCATGTTTTAAATGGGCCGTTTATCATGCAGTCTATATTTCAAATCATTCATCAGTGATTAGATAGATTTTCTTCCTTCAAGGCTGTCATTGGTTTCAGTTCATTTTAGTGGTGCAACAGATCATAAAACACTTGGTTTGGATCGTATGACGGATCGGTTCACAGGGAGCAAATATAACTTTTAGAGATCTCAGATGATCTTTTTTTTCCACCGATACTAATTGCTGATCATTGATGATCCATAATGGCAGATACAGATCCCTTTTGTGGTTCATTATAGCAGCTCCAGACTATTTTATTTTTTTGCCACCGTCCCAAAAATCATTTCAACCGCTCTGAAGTCAGTAAACCATCAGACATTCTAAATGTTATCCTTTTACTTTGTTATAGTTTTCCTTCATAAAAACAAGGAAGTAAAAGATTGTATATTAGTAGTTTTAATGATGTATTATAAGCTGCTTATAGCTAGTGTTAGCAGGTCATAATTCATCTCTAATATCTCTTTGTTGTTGTGAAAACATCTCCTTCAAACAACTAGATTCTCACCAACACTACATTTTACGAGATTACGTGTGAACACATCATAACGTTATCATTTATTTACCTTCGCCTAATACTCTTTCACTGAACAGAGCCTGAACGCATCGTAATGTAACTCCTGTCAATTTCAAACTACTGCACGTATCACACATCGACAATAGTCCGTTACACCACTAGTTCATTTCTATCACAATCAACCTACAGAGAATTACACTTGCAGTAGAGAGTGGATTGATGAGTCAACATTTCCTGGTAGTTTTTCGTCTACGTTACTTTGTCATTGTGGGTTATGCAACGGTGTTTAAGGCTGGAAAAGAGCAATGCATCTACAAGTCATACTGATAGAGATGCAAACCTGCAAGAGTCGGTTAGTAAATACTACGCTTCTGTGAGACTGTGTGATCTGCAGCTATTGCATGTCAGAATCAACCTGAAGGATGATTTTGGAAAATTTTTAAAAAGCAAAAGACTCAAAACTGAGACCCAAACTCGTCCCGTACCCACGTCTTTTATGACCAGATCCAACTGGTGCTACAAAAATGTTGAGCCCCAAAAGAGACAATTATTGGACAGCGATACATGCCAACATATCGTGTTACAGCAGCACATACGGATACGTCCTAAAATCCGGAAAGAGAAAAGCAAATGCGAGTTACGCAGATATATCCATCTTCAGCTTGCTGCTATTATCAAACATTAGCCACCATCAGCTAAAGGTCACACTAGACAAAGTAAAGCTGAAGTTATACTTTGCGAGTCTGCTGGAGTCTGTGTTGACATCAGAGGGTGTACGTCTGGGTTCAGTGCGTGGACAAGTCTGATACAAGCGTTGATGTAGCGATCGACTGCGTGTGTGGAATGCTTCCTCCAAGCCGACAGGGTAAAGAGAACTACTTTTCGTCCTTGGTAACCACAGCGGCCTGTGTACGTGTCCCTTTAGGAGTATAAAAGACTGCACCAGCAAAACCTCTTATTGTATTGGATCAGTGGGTGTTTTATTGCTCATCAACGTAACTTTTCATTCGTAAGAGGAAAACTGTGCTATTTCCTCATTCAAAAGTAACATGGTTAAACTTTAAATCATATGAATGTTACAGCTGGCAGGTTATCAATGTGCTACTTTTGTAATTTCTGGTCTCTTAGCAAGACAAAGTGACCTCTTTTTAACTATTAAACCCTTTTTAAATGAAATGTATGCACCATAAGTAGATAAGATCAGTATTACTGAGCAAACAAAAGCATGTGTAAGATGGGCATCAATACGCATTAACCGACTTCATACTACACATGTCTATGAGGCCAGGTTGCTGCAATATTTGACATAATTACCAAAGAACAGTGAGTGTAAAACAAGAATCGCAGGTTGAATTTGATGAACAACACCAACAAGGAAGTCGGCTGTGTTAATTTGATATTATGTGTGCTTCCTCCTCACCTCTGTTTTTGCTGAGTCATTTGAGAGTTTTTGTGTCGTCGGTCTTCGTGGAGGATGAAAGCTGATCATCCAGCTGAGCCGACCTGTATCTCACTAATAGACACAGCGAGACTCTGTGGGACTGAAGCCACAACATGTTTCGAAGAACAGTAACCCTTTGTGCATTCTAGAGTCCGAGATCTACCAGAAAGCTGGTGGAGTTGTCAGAGTTCCGATGGTTGTCTGTAATGAAATGCAGCTCTTGTCTTATTACTGATGTCCCTACTAACTGGGCCACTGCCTGCACAGTCAACCCAGACACTTGCTAGTGCTTCTGTTGTAGAGGAGACATTTCAGCAAAGTGATACTCTAACCATGTCACCTGTCCACCTACTTTTGGTCTGGGACCGTTTTCCCTGGTTTAGGCTAGTTCCATTGTTATTTATGAAGCATCCGATGATATTTTTAGACCGTAGTGTTCTTCCAACTTTGTCGCAACACTTTGTTTGAAAATAAAACGTTTCCCCATAAACATTTCCCCAGTTTGGTGTGGTAGAAGTTGATTGTCCTGAACTCAAGCCCATCCAACACTTTTGGGGTCAGAACGATTGATGTTGTTCTGTGAAACAAAACTCTCAGAACAGATCTGGAGCTGGTAGGGCTTCAGTGTCTTGGTGGGGGACACCGTGGGAGGGACGGACTTGCCGCTGAGTGGAAACCAGGCTGTAACGTAAAAGTTCAGATGGTTCTCCTCTGCTGCAACACAGCACTGCCTCAGTACTACCGACACCATGAGAACTGACGATTCAGGACAAATGGTTCAAGGTGCAATTGGTTTTCCCAATTAAATGCATACTGCAGGCAAGAGTACGTACTTTGTAAAGGCAGCTGCCTCCAATAAGGAAGTGCCTTAAACTTGCATCCTCTCTAATGGCCAGCAGGGGGCATCTCCTCTTGTTGCATAAAGAAGTCTGGTTGTATGGAAGTCTATGAGAAAATGACTCTACTTCTCTCTTGATTTATTACCTCAGTAAACATTGTAAACATGAGTTTATGGTCTCAATCTCTAGTTTCAAGTCTTCTTCAATACAGCATGATGTTCATTTAGTAAGTTATGTTCCAAATATGGTCACTCGTGCTCCCTGGTTGCAAAAAAAAATAATTGTGGTGGCCAAAATCCAAGATGGTGACTGCCAAAATGCCAAACTCAAGGCTTCAAAACCGCAATCCGCAAATCGATGTGTGACGTCACCTCGACTGCATCCACTTCTTATAGACAGTATAGAGTAAAACTAAAAAAATGCTCGAAATCCATGCAACAGAGTATATTAAGGGGGTCAAGGGTCAAAACAGCCTACTAAGCACTTTGAAACACATTTTTTTTGTTATGAATTTAAAGAGATGAGTAAGCTGGATGACATCACTATGACATCATCAGGGTTATTTTCTCAGAGTATCTCACTGATCATGCAACTGTTCTCACAGGTTGAGTAGTATTCCTGATGACCAACAAACTGCTCTTCATGTGTAAAAGTGGCGTAGTGCCCCTTTTTAAGAGTTTATCAGCACAGGATAAAAAATACTAACTCACTCTGCACCCATCATATCATTGTGTTTCTTCTCTGCAGGAAAACTCCATCAAGACGTACAAGTACAACGTCCTCACCTTCCTCCCTCTGAACCTGTACGAGCAGTTTAAGAGAGTCGCCAACCTCTATTTCCTGGCTCTGCTCATCTTACAGGTACATCTGAAAAGAGAGTAACCTCCTGTCTTCTGATGTATAGTGCTGCAATAAAAAAAGGACCAGTAAGTACCATCAACTGTTTTTTTTGTTTGTTTTTTTGTTAGATTATTCCGGACATTACTACTCTGCCCTGGTACACCACACTGATTCCTCTGGTGGTGGTGCTGGGAGTCACTGCCATCAAAGACCTGGTGGACGATCTGGTAATACTTCTCTTTTGGAAAGACGCGCACGCGCACACACACACACACACACACTGCTAAATCCATGTGAGGTTTTATCATTGTAATACTGTAATACAAAATTAAATGTATAATATTAAATAAATATGATTTCATATTTACACAAGTTTGTTAATTGTTGATGCAAAGGAGTGCAAAAAAATCAATTTCAGACAAAGATCTAGAAATCAATTGATTGCTGTTCAAGCTCCAGTACATTACCACGTGATTACATAAGTAGGAAGTTATCCGTCTTGTCCTGACATCTTTTTATTTAAAATTCTTCCAGGCGCGGCACAGGATGGATAAGGAGATCAACAACAGGAAGTGTGATGTGCTGCTGGACGGCGGGTCAGAACAACAAACATTTTCTATTCGCTTTGAGTTATAAAACAAGATATCCTCTATCTCTAAATACTGACGCCATTTTTGAGAAATGCCAGTAGCTGGAGTTCTCGGTTGACCACGTGTTTTCGAATCAGAACATTAAACGTTAAAAGAAGTATTTTGAGCATTTATTTAGCATTTTGAAATAAATCTACTTTGACATCTGACACATATCAAATTGTGTTTTGTGTTGTATTTGAGGTTTGTTCTTGTACAATGTGGGCCAGTAAGTGGAAGCTCCCCAAACCTTCTTGTCCTCCATTTAAAAAAAGAGAACAACATACAAATATAAAAACTCTGATCGGTCTCTGCTTCAGGTTCCAAGAGTTGAAGTGGAGAAACCTCCAGGTTGGAGACGTGGTTCGTCTGAAGAAGAACGACTTCATTCCGGTATGATGATTTATGATCATTTTCTTTCTGAAATGTGTAACAGTAACTTGGCTGACTGACTGAAGCAGGTAAACGGATCAAATGCCCTCGTGTGACTTCCTGCAAGTTCCAGCTGACCCACAGTGGCACCTCGAAACCATCAGAAATGTCTTTGTTAATCGTTGACAACTTTGAGAAAATTATTATTTTTTATCTAATTTTCATAGACCTGTAGTTATTTTTAAAACATTTTATGTTCAATCTATCAACAGTTATTCTACCTGGTTACATCGGTCACAATAGTTGGGTAGCGATAACGTGGCTAACTGCTGTAGATCTGTTCAGGTTCACGGTCAGTCAGTAAGCACATATTAAAGCGAGGGTAGGTAATGTTTTTAAATATATTATATTCCATTTCTGCTTAATAGATCCCTCTAAATCCTACACACTGGCCTTTTTGAAGCAGGGCAGAAATGCAGCAGAAAGCAGATGTGTGGTCTAAACACTTCCGAATGCTTGATGAATTGCCTTTTTTTTTTTTTTTTTAATTTGTATATCTTTTGTATCCTCTTCAGGCTGACATCCTGCTGTTATCCAGCTCCAACCCAAACAGCCTCACCTATGTAGAAACAGCTGAGCTCGACGGGTAAGACTCTATGACATTTTTTTGTTTTACCAGAATCACATAATTGTTATCGTAATTTAGTGTTAAGGACACTTCGTTTTGAACTGTAATAATGACTGCGCTATTCAATTGGAATACATTCTGTTTAGAGATACTGCTGCTCAGCGTTCTTTGTTCTGACAAGTTTTAGTTTGAGCCGTATTTTCTTCAAGAGTTCAGTCAACACATTACGCACCGATAAGAGGAGAGCAAATGTGTAAAGAGCTTCTGCCAAGAGCTAAACAAACTGCCAAGCTCGGCCTTGTGACCAGTGTGACCGTATGTTCTGCGATTAAGTGAGAAACGCCTTTGAAATCAAACAGAGGCCTACATGTGGCTCTAATGGAACTATTAACTAGCTATGTGGCACGCAGCTTGCATCAGAGAATTACATTTTTTTTTTTTTTCATAAATAAGCTTTATTTATCTTGACTGATCACGTTATTTCCTAACAACAAGTGAAATTAAACATTTACCTGTGATTGTGCTTTCCTCAGGGCTTGGTTTTCAGTACTTTTTACGTATGTTTTTTTTTCCCCTTCAGGGAGACCAACCTGAAGTTTAGGCTGGGACTCAGAGTGACCGATGAGAGGCTGCAGGAGGTGCGTCAGCTGGCTGAGTTTAATGGTAGGCACGCTTCACCACTACAAGCCAAGGTTATTTGCATAAACCTGATTCACTTTTAGTCACTCAGACTTTTAAAGTGAAATATAAATAATTATAAAAGTATGAAATTATTTATCCTTTGTCTCTCCCGAAGCTCTGATCGAGTGCGAGGAGCCAAACAACCGCCTGGACAAGTTCGTGGGGACGATGCTGTGGGAACAGGAGCGCTACCCTCTGGACCTGGACAACATGCTGCTCCGAGGCTGCACGATCCGAAACACAGAGGTGTGTCACGGCCTGGTCATCTTCGCAGGTGAGAACCCCTCGACACGAGATGACATCACTGCAGAAATCCGAAATTTGTGAAAAGGGCATTGTTCACCTTTTGATATGTGATGTCATAGGAGCTGACACCAAAATCATGAGGAACAGCGGAAAGACGAGGTTCAAGAGGACCAAAATTGACGAGCTGATGAACTACATGGTTTACACGGTAAGACAAGTAGGAGGCGAAATTCATCAGCATCACAATTCATTTATTTTTTTCATTCCTCTCCTTTAATCGTCTGTCTTCCTTGTCAGCTACAACGGCGTATCTGAGTTTTAAATTTGCGAGACAAAAACTGAGCTGGTTCTTGTCAAGGAACTATATCTTTGCAAGGTTCGATCAACCTCATCACACCGTAGATGCCACCTTCTAAAGACTGCGGGACGTGAGCCGCCGAGTGCAAAAATGTTAATTATTATTATTTATTTATGTTCATAAACGAACACAGAAAGAACATGATATAAAACGTATGTATGAATCTTTCAGGACCTTCACTTCGGACATCGTAAACGGCAATCTTCAGGATTTATCAGATAACCCATTGGCAAAATAATGCGCACAACAGGCCCAACATGAAGATAAAGTACAATGTCGGCATTCATAAAATGACCCAAAAAGGACAACAGAAAACACGTATATGTATCTTTCAGGTACTTCGCCTCGCTCAGAGGTCATCCTTAACAATACAATACAACTTTGGACGCAACTAAATTCAGACGATGGCTGGCGTTACTACGGTTTCGCGCTCGGCGGCTCGCGTTACAGCAGTGTTTAAAGGTTGCATCTGTTGTGTGATGAGGTTGGTCCAACTTTTTTTCACATACATTTATGCTTTTATAGTCTTGGACAATATTATATTTTCTTCTTGTAAATTTACGACTTTGATCTCATAAATTCATAATATTCCGACATTCTTTTACCTACAATGGCCCTAATATACCGTCGTCTTCGGCTGCATGTTCTTTGTGTGGTTTATCAATATCACTGGGGCTTTTTGATAGTCATTGTGTAACCGCATTTCTGTTCCCTCGCTTTAGATCTTCGTGCTGCTGATCCTGGTGGCGGCAGGTCTGGCCATCGGGCACTCCTTCTGGTACGAGGAGATCGGCGAAAAGGCCTGGTATCTGTACGACGGCAAAGACCAGAGCGCCGCCTACAGAGGCTTCCTCAGCTTCTGGGGATACATCATTGTCCTTAACACCATGGTGCCCATTTCGCTATACGTCAGGTGAGTAAATCCTTACCCACGTATTTAGGTGGATAAGTAGTGTCAAGGATACTGGATTTGAGTATGGACGTTACGTTCCCCTTCCTGTAGTTTGAAGGTTTGTGTAAAAGGGAGGTCTTTCTGGCTGCAACAATTAAACACCTCTGTTACTAAAAGCTGATTTCAGAGAAGCCCTCCTACTACGGGCCTTGTCATAGACAGTGTAAAGTATCTACGCTCCATGGAAAAGATGACTTATACCACAGAATTACTGTATTCTGACTGCAAAAAGACATGAGTGAAATGAGATTGTTACGACTCTCAGGAAACCTTTGCTTTGTCCCTCCCCTCAATGCAGACTGGCCAAACATAGCGTAGAATCGTCCGGCACTGACCAGCGTCCGATAGACTATCCTGCCCTGCTTCATAGACTCTCATGCAATCGAGAGTTAAGAGTTAGGCTGGTTTGGTGGATTTGGTGCTGGTCAAACGTTGTGTAATAGTAATACTTGCTACCCGCAGAGGTTGGAAGGAGTTTCTACGTAAAAAAAACCAACCTGTGGAGCTAACACTAGCAGCGTACGGTAGCACCTCATTAACTAGCGCTAGCACTTCTATGCTACACGAGCAACTGAAGGTATACTGAATGTATACACATGCTGCTTTTGCTTTTTAATGATTGTAACAGTGAATTAAGACCTGCACAGCTTTGCAGGAACAGCGTTGTTCCTTAATTTCATTGTCTTCTGTCTCGATCGCCAGGTGATGCGGTGGGTCACTTCAACATTGTGTTCTGCAGCTTTAGCTTCTATCTTTATCTTTTTAACTTGTTTTGGCTGCTCAGTCAGTTTGAGATCCTGGATTTATCCTTCAAACACATATTGTAGACCCTTCTGTCTGCTAACCTCCGAAGTCGCTTTTCCGATCGTCCAAAAATGAGATGATATAACTCCAGGGAGTGCAGTTAGTGACAGCGTGGGCTCTAAGGTAACGTAGCTCTGACATCTTGTCAGAGTGGCAGCGGGGGGCGGGGCTTAGTTTGAGACTCACTTATCTTTTTTCAGGCTTTGAGAGAGAGTAGCTCATGTTCACAAATATTGATTGAACTTCTCTAGGCCATGGACGTAACATATGGAAATTCTTAATATAGTTGGTTTTACCCTTTTTTTTTTTAAATGTGAAAAAAAAATGGCTTTGACCCACATTCAAAATACATTACACCCAAATATCTACTGTTCTCTATTGAGGGTCAGATGTCAACAACATGGCTCAGAGAATTTAACTTTGCTTTCCTCGGGAAAACATCTGTAAGGTGCAGCTATACATCTTCAATTAAAACACTTTACAGTTACAAATGCTCTTTCTAACTTTAACTAACAAACACAGAACAGCATTAGTTGGTTCCTGGTTAGGTTTGATGTCACCGTCGCATTTCATTTTGTCAGTTAGCCAACACAACCAACTGCACTGCATGGCTGCTGCAACTGTCGTCAGACTTGCTAACTAGTTATCCAAGATAACCATGTTGGCAGCAGTGAGGCTTCATAGCATTGCTTTCCTCTTCTCTACCTCGTCACTTTTCCACTCGGCTTCCACAAGAAGACCTGTGGAGTTCTGACACATCGTTGTCAGAGAGCAGCTCCACCTCCAAGAAGTTATTGTCTAAATTAAAATCCATCTCCTGTTTGCTTTGTGCTCAGTGTGGAGGTGATTCGTCTGGGCCAGAGCAAGTTCATCAACTGGGACCTGCAGATGTACTACGCAGAGAAAGACACACCGGCTAAGGTACAGCTCAACTCAAGGTTTACTTACTAGCTTTTTAGGCAGTGATATCTTTACCCTGATAATTTTTTCATGAAATCAATGGTTGCCCCCCCCCCCCCCGTACAGGCTCGAACCACCACCCTGAACGAGCAGCTCGGTCAGATCGAGTACATCTTCTCCGACAAGACGGGAACTCTCACACAGAACATCATGCAGTTCAAGAAGTGCACCATCGCTGGACGCAGCTACGGTACCGATCCGCTTTATTTCACTCAAACACAAAAATGCATGTTAATGTTTGATATTTTAGTGAGAACTGAATTGTCACCCTGGCAGAATTAGCGCCTCACTCCCAGTTACTGAAACTCTAACTATGGCCTTTCTCAGTGAGCTCACGCTCTCCAGGTAGAAATGGAAAGAAACTCATTAAGAGGTAAAGAGAAAAGTGAAAGGAGAGCGACACCTGCTGCCTTTATTAGAATGACAACTGTTTTCTTGATACCAAAGCCATCTACAGTGCATATACAACCAGTTTCTGCAGGAACTAATGTATTTTCTCTGCCTGAACCGATTGACAACACTGTGTTATCAGAAAGATGAAGAACGAGCCTTTTAATGATCCATTTGGTCGGAAACCAGTTCAGTGCTGCAAGAAGAAGTTGAATTTAGATAAGGGCAGAGCAGACAAATTGTTGAGTAACAAATCGACAAAAGGCAACAGATTCAAAGTTTGCAAACGGGTTTGCTGTGTTGGAGTCTGTGACACAGGTACAGTGCTTCACAAAGGAAAGGAAACGCGTTAAAACAGACCAAATAAAAAAATACATATGCCGAGGGGCGTGTACAGATGAGCAGGACTCGGCACTAATCTACTGTGCGCAAGAATCTCCAATGCCTTTATTTGGATTGGATTTAGCGTGTTGTTTTTCCCGCCCAGATGTTAAGCAAACATCGGACTTATGTAGAAGTGCAAGTCAGTCCTCTCCAACTAATGTTAACCTGTTGTTTACCTGTGTCCATCTCAACAAATGCCACGCAGGCATCCCATAATCCCCTCCATTTCTAGATTACTATTTCACTGCAATGGGACCGCACTAGGGTTCGCCCAAACAAACTTCACCACAGTTAGACGATACGGTCTCAGCATTGGCTTGTGAGAGCTTCCTAGATTGGCGCCCCAGTATGAAAAACAGCATGTACGAACTTCATGGAAATCAGCAGGAGACAAAAATGGAGATGAAATCAAACCGATGACGAGAGAATATTCTTTATGTGGTACTTCTTCTTTGCCTCTGCACATGTGTATGTGTTCCTACAGCCATGACTCAGTCCTTTGCTCTCCTGTCCACAGGTGACCCGACCACAGCTGAGGGAGTTGTGCTGGACCGAGGAAGGGTAATGTTTAATTAAATATAAATATTGTTGCTATAGAGGAGTTTACTTCCAAAATATCATGATTCACATGTAAGATGTGACAAAAACGTTTTTAAGGTTTATCACACGTGTCTTTGTAGGAGAAAGAAATGACGTAGACAAATTCAATCTCATTCTCAACATATGGAAAGTGATCCATACTTTAGATTGTAAATTGATTTTCAGATATTGATTGAAAATAATAACATGTACTGAAACGGATGAATTACAATTTGTATTTCACAAGTCTTGATTATAAAACTGCTGATATGCCTTTTTAGTGATCAATATAAGACATACAAAACGTGTAGAGTACATATTTTATATTTATTATTTGAGAATAACTTTATTCAAGGAGGAATTGTTAAAACAATTTTAAAAATAATAATCATAAAGCGTATGACACCGATGATCACTATGTATATTAAAATGATGCACAACAAATATAAAAGTACCTCTTCTCATGAAAAAGTTTTTGACTGATAAGCTAAAGAGGAAAAACTATTATTATTCACAACAAAATGATATCGTTTTTTGATCAGTTAACTACTTACGTAACTCACCGGAATAAAAACTGACTATTTCTACTTTTGCCCCTCGTTAGCCGGTCGACTGGAGCTGGAACCAGCAGGCTGACAAAAAGTTCCAGTTCATGGATCATGCTCTGGTTGCCCGTGTCCGATCCGGGAAGGATAAAGATGCTAATGAGTTCTTCAAGCTGCTCTCTCTCTGCCACACCGTCATGGTGGAGCACAAAGAAGGTGATCCTAAGATCCTTAGTTTGGGGCAAAGGGAGTGGAGCTAATGAGTAAACCTGTCTGTCAACCCTAATGCACCCTGAAGAGTATGTTTCCAAGTGTGGTTGTATGAGGTGCTTCTCCATAGTGTCCTACCTCCAGTAGATGGAGACAGGAGTAACAGCACGGGAGCAAAGCGATGTACTGCTGTAGACGTATTTAAGACACCTAAGAAAAGCCATAACCGTTTAAGTGGACAGTATGTTTTCAATGTTTTCACCTCTTTACTTTCCCTTTACACAGCCCTTTCCAACGGGGCACTGAAGCCGTTATCTATGTTCTTTTCAAAGCCACAAGACTCCATGATCAAAAACAGTCATTTTACCTCACAGAACACAGGAGTTGCTGGTCTTCCGCTGCCTTGATTGGTTAGTTATTTTGTGTTAAGTGTAACTTTAGTGTAGCTTTGGTGTTTTTAAAGGATTAGTTTGGATTCCTAACAGTCGCACAATAATAAACAAACTGATCGAGGCAACGGTAGACCTGTGAGGTAAAATCATCGTTTCTATAAATGGAGTCTGGTTGCTTTGAATAGAGCATAGATGGATATAACGGCTTCGGTTCCCGTTGGAAAAGACGTCTGCCGGTAAGATAAAGCTGTGAAAATATAGAATACACCTAAACTGATATTGATTTTTGTAGGAAGCACAAATTGATTTTGCTGCTGCCCAGGTCCACAGCAGTACCCCTGTGCTGGTACTCCAAACTGGGGGCGTGTCGACCGCCATCTACTGTAGGTTACACCCTGACCAGGGATAAATACCTCTTACAACCCCACTTTAAAACATCCAAGGTATCCCTCTGACGCTGCATTAAGCAGTATTTTAGGTATTGTCAATGAATCGAGCACAGACGGGTGCATTACCACAAAAGAGAAAACTGCAGGCGTTGCATCGAACAGGACCTGCTCATGTATGGGTTCACATCTTCCCCCTCAGGCGAACTGGTGTACCAGGCGGCGTCTCCCGACGAGGGCGCCCTGGTGACGGCCGCCAGGAACTTCGGCTACGTTTTCCTGTCTCGCACGCAGGACACCATCACCATCAGGGAGATGGAGCACGAGAGCACCTACGAAATGCTGGCGCTGCTCGACTTCAACTCCGACCGCAAGCGCATGTCCATCATCTGTACGAGTGCACACACACACACACATACGCACGCACACTATTGTGCATACAAATGCATTTCTGATTATGTTTTGGTACAGTAGTTATAATAACAGAAATAATAAGTCGTGACATGCCAGTTGTCAAAAACCTGCTGAGTGCCATTTAGACTTTTAAGTAGACGTTAGTGTTTGAGACTGGCATACAATGATACGGCGTTAGTCCGTCCGGAAGGCTAGCGTTGGAGCAGCTCCTGTTATGCTAGCTGCACAGTCTTGCAGATTTAGCTGTGCTCGACTTTAGATGGACGACTTTATCAACAAATATAAACTTGCACTTCGCCTCCACAGGCGTGAACTACAGTCACAAATCTGCTGATATAAGATTTAAAGGTCCAGTATGTAGCGTCTATTGGCAGAAAATGGAATAGCATATTCATAACAATGTTGTCATTACTGTATAATCACCTGAAGCTAAGAATAATTGTGTTACTGTTGGTTTAGAATGAGCCCTTAGTATCTACATAGGGAGCGGGTCCTCTTTAAGGACAAATAGACCCGTTAGGAACGTGACACACAAAGTTTAGGACTGGTCCTGATTTTGGGACTTGACTCAATAATTCATAGCCAAGGTTAAATACTCTGTTTCTTCTCTCTCTCTCTCTCTCTCTCAGTGAAATTTCCTGACGGTCGCATCCGTCTCTACTGTAAAGGAGCCGACACGGTCATCTACGAGCGTCTTTCCCCAAACTCCAGACACAAAGAAACCACCCAGACTGATCTGGACGTGAGTTGGCAGAACTTTCCTCTCATTTGCACTGCTGTATTTAATACACAGGGTTCGTACGGTCATGGAAAACCTGGAATAGTCATGGAATTTTAAAATGGTTATTTCCAGGCCTGGAAATGTCATGGAAAAAAATAAAATCCCAAAGGTTTTGGAAAAGTCATGGAAATTTGTTATATTCATATTTTCATGTCGTTCATTTGCGCTGGGTTGCCAGCCAGCGTTTCTCACATTGGAGTGAGACGAGGAGAAAATGTGATGTTGTGATCTTCGCAATAGAACATCTTTGACGTGTCGAGTCTTGGCCAATCAGCGTTCAGATGTCTACAGCGTCTTTCCCTCCGTTAAAGTTTAAGTTACGTTATGTCCCGTTACCGTTCATACTTGCTGGGTTAAGTTAACGTCCACTGCATGCGGAACTTTGTCGACTGTTGACGTTCGTCATTATCACGATTTAGAAGGAAAAAACGAAACGTGATGAAACATGCAGCCCCCCCGTGTTCCGGTTCAGTTCACGCGGTCACTCATTAACGTTAAACCGGAACACCGGCGCATCTGGTTGCAGGTTGTTTGTTTTAACTCAAAGTAGGATGAGGATGATTTCGTGGTCAGAATAACTTTCATGACCACGAAACATGAGGACCAGATACTGATGAGATGGTGAGGTCAGAGAGCTTCAGGGAGAGGAGGCTGGTTGTGTAGCGCAGCTTGACGCAGGGCTGAGATGTGAGTGGAGCTGGGCCTGGATAAAGGTGGAGCTGGGCCTGGATAACGGTGGAGGTCTAAACAGACGTGAGTACAGCTTCCTGCTGTCAGTGTTTTAAATACATTGATAAGGCAGGGTATGCTAAATGCAGCCTCTGCTCCAAGGAGATGAACTACAGCAACAAGGGCTCACATGTCCTCTCATCACACTGTACACACTGTTCACTGTAATGACCACAGCCAGTGCACTAACAGTCCCAACAGTCCCACGTTGCTCTCAAGAGCCCTGAAGTAATGAGAGGGTTAAGGTGCCTGTACCTTCATTTCAGCAGGTTGCTAATGCAGAGGTGTGTATAGATCACAGCTATTATTTTACTCTTGATAAGTTACCTTAGCCAGAGTAGATTATCATTTTCATTTAAATAATTGAACTGGATTGAATGCATATTAATTGCAAATAGAAGATAGGCCACAATTCTAACAGCTGTACAGTAACAGTGGAAGTTAATATGAAGCCGTACAGTAACAGGGTTCAATGAAAACTTTGCACTACAAAAGGGAAAGCAATGTGTGCACTAGCTGGATGCTGCTACCTACTAAAGCTCTTATTGATGTGTCAGTGTTATGAATGCCTGTCAACCAGAGTATATTTATAAATGTTTATTCTTTTAATCAAACTTTTGTGTCACTTAAGGTAGACTGTATGCTTTGGAATTCTCATTGTTAGTTTAAAAACTACATTTTCTCACTTTTTCATGTATACACCGAGATTTCACAAAATGTTTGGTCATGGAAATTTGGTTTAAAGTTATTGAAAAGTCATGGAAATCCATTGGTCAAAATGTGTATGAACCCTGAATACAGCTAGTCTTTGAACAGCAGACATATGTAGAGAAACCACAAGATGCGTGTACGCAGCTGTTTTTGTTTTGAAGGAAAACACGGTCTGCTTTTTTGTGCTTCAGGTCTTTGCCAACGCGACGTTGCGGACGCTGTGCTTGTCCTACAAAGACATCAGCACAGGGGAGTACGAAGCCTGGTCCCGGAAACACAAGGAGGCCCAGGTGACCATGTCCGACAGAGACGCCGCCCTCGACCACGTATACGAGCAGATCGAGTGCAACCTGATGGTGAGTGGAAAACAACAAGAACATCTTTTTTTTCTGTTGACCGTGAAGGACTCAGCAGCTCTTTGTTGTTTTTCTCTCCATGTCTCCCTTAAAGGTAGAGTGTGTAGCATCCTGAGGATCTATTTTGTTTTCATTAGTGTAGAATCACCTGAAACGAAGAATGGTTGTGTTTTCATTAGCATAGAATGCCCGTCATATCTACAGAAGGAGCGGGTACTTTCATGTTTTTACATTACCTAATGGTGAGCGGAGGTAGTATTCAGTTTGTTGCAATCTGCAACCTCACTGACGGATGGCACTAAATCCTACACACTGCTCCTTTGGCTCTCTGGTTTTCATTATCTGATTGAAAACCTGTAAAAAGTAACCTGCCGTGTGCCTCTGTTCAGCTGATTGGGGCGACAGCCATCGAGGACAAGTTGCAGGACGGAGTACCAGAGACCATCGCTACACTGGCCAAGGCGGACATCAAGATCTGGGTCCTGACTGGAGATAAGAAAGGTACCATCAGAGTCTGTTAGTTGGCCTGTACTCACGATCATGAGGCAATAAGAACCACTGTCTCAATGGGGGAAAAAAACTCTATTTATTGGTTGAAGTACACTTTTGGAAGTAGGAATGAACCTACCCGTCTTTATAATATTACATAAAACTGGATTAACACCAACCTTCTAAAATTGAATAATGTTGCCGTTAAGCTGCTTCCTTGGTTTGGTACGTAGGAAGTGAGCACTGGAAATGCTGTTTAACAGCTACAGATCAAAGCATTGATCATCTGATCAGAACATGCTGCGGCATCCGCTTCAATTAAAAAACAAAACAATTCTTGTACAATGTTTGCTCCCCTCACTTTGAATGTCTTTCTCCCCAGAAACGGCAGAGAACATCGGATATGCTTGTTCCCTTTTGACAGACGACATGCAGATCCACTACGGAGAAGACATCAAGTGAGTTGATTTAAAATCTATTATCAATGCTAACTGCTATTACTACTCTTATTATATGTATCATATATGTCATGAATATGTTGTTCATTCTGTACACATTACATCTATTGTACTTCTGTCCATCCTGAGAGAGGGATCCTCCTCTGTTGAGTTTTTTCCTGTTCCGATGTGAAGGTCCAATGGCAGAAGATGTCGTATGTACAGATTGTAAAGCCCTCTGAGGCAAATTTGTGATAACGGGCTATACAAATACACTGAATTAAACTGAAATAGAACCGATCCCTCCAGGTTTGTTGCGTGTCTCACCTCTACATCAGGGATGGAAGTCTTTCCCTTTGAGTCGTGTAAGAGTTTGTCTGCTGTACCTGTGTTTGCAGTGAGAAGCTGAGCATTCGTCAGTCCAACCGGAGAAACCAGCCTCAAACTATACGTCGAGGCAAAAAGAAACCCGCGGAGCCTTTCTTCCCCGCGCCGGGCAAAAACGCTCTCGTCATAACCGGAGGATGGCTGGTGAGTTCCATTTTAAGATGAACACCGTTTTCAAATGATGACCAGTTTAGAATTTAGATGTGCAGCTATGGGGGGAGGCGATATTTTCCCCATCAGCCAACATGGTGGATTGTGCTCATCTATTCAGTTTGTTTTTTTCAGAATGAGATTCTGTACGAAAAGAAGAAGAAACGTCGACGTCTCCGCCTGCGTCGTCTTGGAAAGCGAGCGCCTCCCACCAACCCTGGGGACGGACAGCCGATGGACGACTGGGAGAAGGAGATGAGACAGGTGCAGATACGTTAATGTTTAAAAGGTCAACATGATTGCACTGTTTGTGCCGCCACATCACGGGTTGACTTGACAACAAACACGGTGGACTGTCTCCGCAGATCGACTTTGTGGACATGGCCTGTGAGTGCGAGGCGGTCATCTGCTGCCGCGTCACACCGAAGCAGAAGGGAAACGTGGTGGGTTTGGTGAAGAAGTACAAGAAGGCCGTGACGCTGTCCATCGGCGACGGAGCCAACGACGTCAACATGATCAAGAGTAAGGACACAAACTAATTTGCGTTAAAGGACAAACCGTCTTCTGCGTGCTAAGCATTCCCCCCCCCCCCCCCCCCCCCCCCCTCCAGCTGCAGACATCGGGGTTGGCATCAGCGGTCAGGAGGGGATGCAGGCCGTCATGTCCAGCGACTACGCCTTCGCTCAGTTCCGCTACCTACAACGCCTGCTGCTGGTGCACGGACGCTGGTCCTACATCCGAATGTGCAAGTTCCTGCGTTACTTCTTCTTCAAGAACTTCGCCTTCACACTGGTCCACTTCTGGTACTCCTTCTTCAACGGATACTCGGCACAGGTGAGCAGCATTGGTCCCGATCAGGCGGTTTTGACCCATGATCTCATTTAGACGTTTAGATTTTCCTTCATAATTATTCATTTGAATGAATTGCCCATTAGATTCTATTTCTTCCGTATACCTTGACATTTTGGCCTCTAGGCCTTTTGAGATGGTCTCTGTGTCAGTTTAGGTGATCATAGAGTAAAGTCTTGTCTGACTTGGCTGTGAGACAGACCACACCTCGGACCCAGGCAGCAACCTCTGCTTCTGAAAAGTGAAGCCAATGTGGAAGTGGCTTAACCTGCGTTCTCTCTATTGGCCATCAGGGGATTTAAACTCCTCTGGTTTAAAAAAACAAAAAGTCAGATTGTATAGAAGTCTATGAGAAAATGACTCTACTTCTCTTGATTTATTACCTCAGTAAACATTAGTTTATGGTCTCAATCTCTAGTTTCATGTCTTCTTCAATACAGCATGATGTTCATTTAGTAAGTGATGGTCCATTTAGAGTCAAATAGACCTTAAAGCAGGGAATGCTTTAGGGCTTTGTCGTGTTCCTTCTGGTTGCAAAAAAAACAACAAGATGGCGACGGCCAAAAATTGAGGCTTCAAATTTGTAGTCTACAAACCAATGGGTGACATCATGGAGACTACGTCCACTTCTTATATACAGTCTATGGCTGGACCCTCCTATCAGAACTTGCGTAACGTGCAGAGGTGATCAATATGGGGCAAGGGACCAAACGCACTGACTATTGTTCCCCTGTCTGCAGGTCACCTATGAAGACTGGTTCATCACTCTCTACAATCTGGCTTACAGCAGCTTACCTGTTCTGCTAGTTGGACTTCTTGACCAGGTAATAAACAGCCTTTGTTGTGGACACAAAGTACAGTACAGAAAAAGGTCATTGGCTGCGGGTACACTACTGGTTTTACAAATTACATTTCATTTTAAGTTTTTTGGGTAAATCTTCATTAAAAGTATCATTTTTAATACTTTAATAAACATTGCAGTTTTTTTACTCTGTAAATTCACGGCCAAGTAATTAGTACAGCTGACATTTTACATGTGAAAGTAAATGTGTAAGAGAAGACTTAGGTCAATGTGTTAGAATTAAAAACTGAACTTTGTTAACCCTCCTCCTCCTCTCGCTGCAGGACGTTAACGACAAAATGAGCCTAAAATTCCCCAAACTCTACCTGCCCGGCCAGCAGGGGGCGTTGTTCAACTACAAGAACTTCTTCATCAGCTTGTTCCACGGCATCTTCATCTCGCTCATCATCTTCTTCATCCCCTACGGGGCCTTCCTGCAGACCATGGGGCAGGACGGAGAGGCCCCCTCCGACTACCAATCCTTGGCCGTCGTCACCGCCTCGTCGCTCGTTTTTATCGTCAACCTGCAGGTGAGCCACGTTCAGTTTGAGGGCGTGTGACCGGTTCTGGCAGCCCAGATGAGAGCATGCTAATATGCTAACATTTGGATCAGCTAAAATTTATGGTCAGATTCAGTAAGATTTGATTTTTCCTTGTTCATGAATGGTATTAGCTTGAAGTAACAAATTATAAAAGAAATAATTTGAAACACTGAATCAGAAACGAATATATATGATGCTGTCATTGTGGAATATTGGGTTTGTCCAACCTTTAAAGCTACTTAAGGAGAAGTATAAGGTGGAAGTTGGATTTATTTTTACGTGAATGACCTGCTGACCTTCGTCATCTCCTTCCCCTCTTGTTCGTCAGATCTCTCTGGATACCTCCTACTGGACCTTCGTCAACTGCTTCGCGGTCCTGGGCAGCATAGCCATCTACTTTGGCATCATGTTTGACATCCACAGTGCCGGGATCCACGTCATCTTCCCTGCACCGTTCACCTTCACCGGTCAGTCGCCGAGCATCCACCACAGTGCGACGCGGTTAATTCAGCTCGCCCGGCTTTATAGTCTCCACCCCGAAAACACTCAGTGTTGCTTCAGAAGTTGCTTCTGAAAGTTGTATTTATTTTTTGAAAAATCTCAGGAACCCAGGATTTTCCGCCACAATTGGCCAATAGTATCGTAGCTAAGAAACGAATTAAAGTGCCACATCAAACCTCGCCGTCTTCGCGATTCTCATGGTGCGTATATTTGTTGTTTGCAGGTGCAGCGTCGAACGCTCTGCGTCAGCCCTACCTGTGGTTAACCATCATCCTGACTGTGGGCATCAGCCTGCTGCCCGTCATCTGCATCCAGTTCCTCTATAAAAGCATTTGGCCCTCTGTAGGAGATAAGGTACGACCGACATGCTACTGGTCTGTCTTTAAAAGGAAATGGTCATAAAATGTCATTTCTCCCAACACGGCAGTGTTTCTTTAATGTTCCCTGCTCATTTCTCATCATCCCCCCCCAGATCCAGAGGAACAGGAAGAGGTACGAGATGGAGATGGAAGAGGAGGAGAGGAAGAAGCCGCCGCCCTTCGAGCGCGGCCGACGTTCCCGCCGCTCCGCCTACGCCTTCTCTCACTCCCGCGGCTACGCCGACCTCATCTCGTCCGGGCGCAGCATCCGGCGGCGCCCGACGGCCCGCGGCGGACCCCAGGACAGCATCAGGGAGGTTCCCCAGAGAGAGGCCGAGAACATCTGATGGAGCCGAGCGTGAGACGGAGCAGAACTGTATCCAGAAGGGGTTTTAAATATTTGGGAAAGTTCGAGGAGCGCTTAGTTCATCCTTGTTTTTCGCAGCTTAAATGGTCAACATCGGAAACGGCGCAGAAACAAACTGCAGCCCGGTTGGAGTTTAGAGCGACCTCTTTCTTGAAGAAAGTTAAATGAAGCGCTACTGAATGTGTCTCCAGTCTGACTCCACTGCCTCCAGTTCCTCCTCTTTGCACAGACTCTTTGTTAAAATTCAGATGGAAAAAAAAAAAAGCTCACCGACGACACGACCGCATTACCGGGGTTTTAGGTCATGCAGCGACTGTGTGACTGACAATGTTGTTTAACTCAGGATTTTTAAATAGAGAAGCCTTGTTTTTAGTCCGTTTGTCATTGCGGGATGTGTGGCTGGACGTGGAGCCGTAACGTTATTTAATATGATGCTTATTTTTGGCATTCATAGTTTTAGCCGGATGTCTGCGGAGCACTTGATATGTTAGTGTTTTATTCAAATTTAATAATATATATTTATGCCAGTCAATTTGTCCGTTATCTGCATGAAATCAGACATCTTAGTTCAGTTTCACTTCCGTCCGTTAAGATGCAAATCCAAAGGTTTTCCTTCAAATTAAAACGGGCTGAAGCTAAACATATCAAGGTATGCTCTTTTAATGTTTTATTATAAATAATGGTGGGATGCTACTATGCCAGGTGGTTGGATGTTCTAAAGTGTCTTAATTTAAAAACAACTTGTAAATAGTGATCTTCTCTCCTGTGCTGCATCACATGTCCCAAGTGTCCTTACAGATGGATGCTGTCGTCGCTACCTTAAGGAACCTCCACCTTTTTGTTTCCGCCTTGAAATCTTTTAAATGCCTCTTTCAAACCGAAATCCTATTTGTTCTATCACTGTTTCGTTCTTTTAATAGACCCTGAGGTGCCTGAAACACACGCTGTAGGGAAGCTGCAAAGAGCTCAAGTTTGTCTTCCTGTTTGCAGAATGTAAATTCAAGCGCTCCTTACTTCTAATGGGGAAAGAAACACAGCAAGGAGGTCTCGGGCTATCTTCATGTTATTATGTCTAAGTAGTTTGTTCGGTTCTTTCTGTTTTTTTACTTCTTGGAAGTTGCATCCCACGGGAAACAATAATGAGGAGTTCTGTTTTTTTTGTCGCTGGTTGTTTATAACTAACCCAAAGGTGATGTTTGTCTTTTTCCAGTCCTGATGATCACACTTGGGATGTTCTTGAAACGGCAGCAAGCCAAAAGTGACACGTTCCCGGTCTGTTACTGTATTCCCCCCCCCCATGCTGGTGTTACTGTATGCAGACGTCTTTTTATTACTGAATGAATGGAGGCAGATGAGAACTGCTGGTGATTGTACCGGCAACAGTTTGGTCTCTGTCATATGACGGTATTTTATCATGTGGTTGTTAATAAAAGCCAAGGGCACATTTAGCAATCTCAAACGAGTGTTTATTTTATTGTGGAGACTCACGCCTCTCATTTTATGTATGATTGTGGTGATTTTAATTTAAGGCAACATTAAGAAGTACTGTTACTCAGTGGTAGGTTTTTCAGTAACTTATTTTGGTGTGTATAGTTTTTTTTTTTTTTTTTTGACCAAAATAAGTTTTATGTAAATGTCTAATCTAAATCTTTATGTGAATCATATTTAGATAGTTATCTATCTGCAATAACTTGAATGATGTAAGCAAATAATCGATACAACGGAAATTAATAAAATAATTTGATTAATAAAATAATTATTAAATTAACTGTTAAGAGGGACTTTTTTATTTTTGGGACAAAAGTAGTCCGCAGTTATCTATATTCTATAAATTATACTTTGACCAACGGATATTTTCTTGAGAGGATGTTTGCTAAATTGTTAACATCATTTGTTACATAACGGGGAAAAACTTCCCCGCTGTGAAAAACCACTGTGAAGTCTCAAAACACAAGAACACAACGCCCTAAATATTAGCTGATTAGAGTGTGGCACCAGGTGTCTTCAGTATTGAACCTTTTCACAATATTCTAATTTTCTGAGATACTGAATTTGGGATTTTCCTTAGTTGTCAAAATTAAAAGAAATAAACATTTGAAATATATCAGTCTGTGTGTAATGAATGAATATAATAGACAAGTTTCACTTTATGAATGGAATTAGTGAAATTAATCAACTTTTTGATGATATTGTAATTATATGACCAGCACCTGTACAGTTGTGTGAAAAAGTGTTTGCCCCCTTCCTGATTTTTTATTTTTTTGCATGTTTGTCACACTTAAATGTTTCAGATCATCAAACAAATTTAAATATTAGACAAATATAACACAAGTAAACACAAAATGCAGTTTTTAAATGAAGGTTTTTATTATTAAGGGGGAAAAAAAATCCAAACCTACATGGCCCTGTGTGAAAAAGTGATTGCCCCCCCCCACCTGTTAAAACAAATTAACTGTGGTTTATCACATCTTTGGATGCTGAGTTCAATTTCTCTAGCCACACCCAGGCCTGATTACTGCCACACCTGTTCTCAATCAAGAAATCACTTAAATAGGACCTGCCTGACAAAGTGACATAGACCAAAAGATCCTCAAAAGCTAGACATCATGCTGCGATCCAAAGAAATTCAGGAACAAATGAAAAACAAAGTAATTGAGATCTATCAGTCTGGAAAAGGTTACAAAGCCATTTCTAAAGCTTTGGGACTCCAGCGAACCACAGTGAGAGCCATTATCCACAAATGGGCGAAAACATGGAACAGTGGTGAACCTTCCCAGGAGTGGCCGGCCGACCAAAATTACCCCAAGAGCGCAGCGACGACTCATCCAAGAGGTCACAAAAGACCCCAGAACAACATCCAAAGAACTGCAGGCCTCACTTGCCTCAATTAAGGTCAGTGTTCATGACTCCACCATAAGAAAGAGACTGGGCAAAAATGGCCTGCATGGCAGAGTTCCAAGACGAAGCTGAGCAAAAAGAACATAAAGGCTCGTCTCAGTTTTGCCAGAAAACATCTTGATGATCCCCAAGCCTTTTGGGAAAATACTCTGTGGACTGATGAGACAAAAGTTGAACTTTTTGGAAGGTGTATGTCCCATTACATCTGGCGTAAAACTAACACGGCATTTCAGAAAAGGAACATCATACCAACAGTAAAATATGGTGGTGGTAGTGTGATGGTCTGGGGCTGTTTTGCTGCTTCAGGACCTGGAAGACTTGCTGTGGTAAATGGAACCATGAATTCTGCTGTCTACCAAAAAATCCTGAAGGAGAATGTCCGGCCATCTGTTCGTGACCTCAAGCTGAAGCGCACTTGGGTTCTGCAGCAGCACAATGATCCAAAACACACCAGCAAGTCCACCTCTGAATGGCTTAAGAAAAACAAAATGAAGACTTTGGAGTGGCCTAGTCAAAGTCCCGACCTGAATCCGATTGAGATGCTGTGGCATGACCTTAAAAAGGCGGTTCATGCTCGAAAACCCTCCAATGTGGCTGAATTACAACAATTCTGCAAAGATGAGTGGGCCAAAATTCCTCTACAGCGCTGTAAAAGACTCATTGCCAGTTATCGCAAACGCTTGATTGCAGTTGTTGCTGCTAAGGGTGGCCCAACCAGTTATTAGGTTTAGGGGGCAATCACTTTTTCACACAGGGCCATGTAGGTTTGGATTTTTTTTCCCCCTTAATAATAAAAACCTTCATTTAAAAACTGCATTTTGTGTTTACTTGTGTTATCTTTGTCTAATATTTAAATTTATTTGATGATCTGAAACATTTAAGTGTGACAAACATGCAAAAAAATAAGAAATCAGGAAGGGGGCAAACACTTTTTCATACAACTGTATTTATGTGTGAAAAATCCCACTTAAATTTTTTTAAATTATATTTAATATCAATTATTACACCATTAGACCACCATTACATTTTTCTTCTCGCGCACCCCCTGGAGGCAGCTCGCGCACCACACTTTGGGAATCCCTGCTTTACACTGAACAATCCAACTGAA
The DNA here is from genome assembly GCF_050575085.1 of Anarhichas minor. Classification (NCBI taxonomy): domain Eukaryota; kingdom Metazoa; phylum Chordata; class Actinopteri; order Perciformes; family Anarhichadidae; genus Anarhichas; species Anarhichas minor. The sequence goes on along the minus strand of NW_027466519.1, from coordinate 6,964,946 downwards.
GAGTAATTAAAGCACATAAAGGGTAACATTACAGCAGACAGCGTGCAATTTGCAATCATCGGGAAAGAGGTGGGTGAAATTGGCACACCCCACCTACAAGGCTTCGTTGATCTGAAGAAGAAGCTACGGCTTAATCAAGTCAAAGGATTACTCTGTCATGGATTTATAAGGCGCGCCGACTCAAGCAATCTTGAGTTATTTGAGGCGCCGAATATAACGATGATTGCGCTGTCGACTCAGCGCTGTCGACTCAGCGCCGCCGAGTTACGTCACTCAAAGGGCGGAATAGTAAATTAGCCACCACCAGCAATGATCGGCTGTTTGAATGACACATACATCTTTATTGTTATATGGTAACCGGTAGAGGTCGCTGATACCCCTACCGCGTGAGCACTCGGTGCAGAGAACACGGTCTTTAGACCCAGGAACACAACCTTGTTGTAGTAGGTGTTCATCCAGCCAGGTTTCTGGATGCTATTCAGCTTAGTTCCGGTAGAGTCATTAATGCCCCTAGTGGCCAGACAACGTGGATAAATCCTGAAAGATTTTGTGCGGCTTGACCGCCATTGCTGCAGGTTCTGTCTGTTGATATCAGTAGCAGTTGGCTCATTTGTATCATCATAATCAATCCAACCGTAGTTGAACACGTCATTGTTGTAAGGCAATGGGAAAGCAGCATTTTGCTCACTGGTAAATGTCACCACAATACAGTTTATTTTGTAATAATTAAAGCTCTGCCCAGTAGTGAACTCCTTTAGCTTAAACTGCCAAGCCTTCTTGTAATCGCCCGTTATGGTCACGTGATGCTCCCTGCGAAGCACCACGTGGTACAGGCCACTCCTATTCCGGGCAATCCTGCCACGCGCCATTTTCCTCAGTACGCGCCTACACCTCCTTCTTGGAGCTGGCTTGCGCCTGCGCATTGGAGCGGCCCGCCTTCTTCTGTAGAATCTATGAGAGCGAGAGTGTTGGTCAGTATTACCCAGCACTTCGGCACACCGGCACAGAAAATGGCAGCCAAGAAAATACAACATCCTAACAAGCGCTGGTGCTTTACACTGAACAATCCAACTGAAGAGTAATTAAAGCACATACAGGATAACATTACAGCAGGCAGCGTGCAATTTGCAATCATCAGGAAAGAGGTGGGTGAAATTGGCACACCCCACCTACAAGGCTTCGTTGATCTGAAGAAGAAGCTACGGCTTAATCAAGTCAAAGGATTACTCTGTCAGACTTTAACAGTCTCTTTTCTTTAGTTAATGGCCTGACAGTCCTATCAACATTCTGCTTATAGCCAAGTAAATGTTAAAGATGGAAAATAATTGACAGATTGTTGTGGCTGAAACCTTGTTATGTCACATGGCTTCTCCAATCAGACTAACCTGTATTGCTTAAGCCTTAGAGGACTGGGTGTGGACGTTATGGCGATATCCATCATTGCAGTAAGTTTCAGCTGTATACTGCGAGCATAATGATCTTTGCTCTATGTTGTAAAGGGGGCCTATGAACACAGTCCAAGTCCAAAACATTTATCTTTAGGGAACAAATGAAAGACTGATCTGATAAATCCTCTATCTATATTTTTGACAGGATATTTGGTGGTTGATGCATGTTGGTATTAACCTGACCCGCCAGATGGTTGGTTACACAGATCCACCTGAGAAGCTGTCATTGGAAACTATATTTAAAAAGGCAGGGACCAAAAACAACTCGTCCACAAGTGCAGACAGGAGCACAGACTGAGAAAGGCAAACAACTCTCGTGACTAGCAACGCTAACAGCTCTCGTGACAACGTGAACATCATAACAGCACAACGGGACTAACGACACAACAGGACTAAGGACACAAACAACACAACAGGACTAACGACACAACAGGACTAACAACACAACAGAACTAACGACACAACGGAACTAAGGACACAAACAACACAACGGGACTAACGACACAACAGAACTAAGGACACTAACATGACTAACGACACAACGGACTAACGATACAACGGGACTAAGGACACTAACATGACTAACGACACAACGGACTAACGATACAACGGGACTAAGGACACTATCATGACTAACGACACAACGGACTAACGATACAACGGGACTAAGGACACTAACATGACTAACGACACAACGGACTAACGATACAATGGGACTAACGACACAACAGAACTAAGGACACTAACATGACTAACGAGTTAGTTACAAAAGTCTAAGCTGCAGTGTGGGGACGTTTGTCTATAGACCTTTCATGGAGTTCAGATTGAAGCCTAAAGAAAAAGGTGTCGAGTGAAAGAACATACTTTAATGCACAGTACTTCCTGTTTGGTGTTTTTTATATATTTGATAGGGACAAAATAGCTCAACAACTTTTTCCTGTTGCCAAAATACTAGAAGCCCCCTGTGATTTTCACATGTACTCCTGGGTGGAATCTGAGGGTGCATGTTTAAACCAACAGAACAGCAAACACTGTAATGGGCTGACAGGACGTAATAGATAACAAAGTAAAGAAATAAAAAAATACGTGAAAATAGAAAAGGACGAAAGAGGAGCAGCTCATCCTGCAGTGGCACTACCTTTATTAGTTCATGCATCAAAATGAAGATCCAATGGACAGAAACTACACTGGGATTTTAGCTTGGTGCACAACAAACACAGCAGTAGATTGGTTTATTTATTCATGGCATTAAGGTTCTTGGAAAAAACAAATACAAGCAGGCTTGTTTCATAACAGTCATGATACTGTAGGAATTCTCTTGGTGAGGTTCGGACTTCATAAAGCAGATTGTCGTAGTCTTCCCTGCTCCATGTCTTTGTTTCATTAATTCATTCATGTCTTTGTTTCCTGTTTTACTTCATTTCTCACCTCTACTCTCGTTTCAGATCACTTCACTGCCTGCCTTTGTGTTTTCACGGCAGTTTCAATCGGCTGCCCCACCCTGATCAGTTTCACATGTCTCTCGTTATTCCTGCAGTCACTTGACCTCCTGCACACCTGTCCCCACTTCCCCAATCAGTCATTCCCTACATATACCAGCCCAGTTCCCGAGTTTGTCATTGTTGTTATGTGGTGTTCTGTTTGTCAGTTTGTCTTCAACCTGCCTTCTCAGCCATTTTACTTTTTTACTCTTGCCTCCAGTAAGCATTGTCAATAAATCTCTAAAGCAATCCTGCTGCCTCCTCAACCCTCTGCATTTGGGTCCAATCCCTGTTTGAGTATTCCCTGCACCGTGACACAGTCACGCTATAGTCCAAAATACAAGAAGTGAACACAAAACAGAAACTAACACAGATACTGGGTTGTAAAAAGTGAGCAATGAAGTGAACAAAAAGGAAATAATTCTTAATTAATTAAATGGGTTTATTGAACAGAGCTTTGTGAGCAGTGCCGTGGCAATTTATCTTCAGATATAACTTGTATTAAACCTGAACATATGCAGACGGCGCCATCTGAACTCACCAAACCCAAATAATAAATGTTATCTAATCAAAGGTATTTCATGTCTGGCTTGCTGTAGTGTCATCCTGATCTCACCACTTAACCCTCTTCCATGGAGACATCAGCACATACCAATGCTGGGACCTTGGCCTGCGGCCTTGGCAGACGGAGGACGCCTGCAAAAGGGGATGGGGTGCATATATATTCTGTTAAACCTTTTCTCATGCTTAGACCTCCGAACCATCTGCGGGGAAAGAGCTCTATCCAATAAAATACTCAAAGACATTTGAGAGCTTTAACATCACGGTTATTTCTCACAATTTCCACCACAAGCAGGATGTATTTTCAGGTTTCAAAATCTTCACCTAATGTTTTAGAGAGGAGAAACCAGGACACGCTGACTTGCTTCAACCACTTCTCTTCCTGGAATGTATCAAAGCCTGTGTGGTGGCAATTTTGCAATTCCACTTTGACAAAGAGCCACGAGACAAGAATCTCTTACAGTATTGTCACACTCAATGCTCAGAGTATGGGACACAAAACAAAGGTTAGTTCACAATGCGGGCACCAAGGATAAACTTTTATACCTAAGAGCTGTCTTGTGCTCGACTCCTTTTCTGTTCATGCTCCCTCCACCCAAAACTTTTTCTCCTCACAAAACACCCTTATCTGGTTTTGTTGTCATGTAAGGCACTGTGGCAATTTGCTCCCCTCCGACAAACTATCAGCCGTGGCCTCTCTGATTGTTGCCAATTAGCAAACGCTCAGCTAGCTCTCCAACAGGTTAAGGTTTGACCTTTTTGTTAAAGGTACAGCGTGTAGCATTTAGGGGGATCTATTGGCAGAAATTAATATATTATTAAGTATGTTTTTCCCCGTGTATAATCACCTGAAAATAAGAATAGCTGACCATGGTACCATGTTTCTACGGTAGCCGAGATTTGACAAACAAAACACTGGCTCTAAATAGGGCCATTCGTGTTTTTGCGTTGGCCTCCAAGTTTCAACCTCACCGTTATGTCGCAAGATCCTACAAACTAGTTATTTAATGTTTTCACAAGACCAGTTCTCTCAGACGCACCTTTACCTGGTCCTTCTCCTAGTTTTACTACCTGACAAAATGTTAAACTTTCTGTGTGTACTCCAAACAAACCTTTCTTGGTCATGCACATTCTATGAACCCTTATATTACATTAATGATACTCTGGTAAACAATCATGGAACACGATTCCGAATGGTCAAACATAGAAATTAACCATGATTACACGTTCAGTAAATATATTCAAACATGATTATACGTGTAGGATGCGTAATGTGTAATTTCAACAAGCCGTCCAACCCATAGGGAAGAAGAAACGAGGAGGGTAGAGATGGTCGTAGAAAGAAGGTTGGGGGAGTGATGGGGGACCGTTGGTGTCCGGTGGCTGGCGGGGACGGGGGAATGGAGACTGTAGACTGGGGCCCGTCTCTTCGGAAGCTCTGGTGGTGCAGAGTCCCCAAAAGACAGCTTCATGAAGATGGATGCCGGTGGGCGTTTCTGATGTCATCCAGGTTGGAACGGATGTAGGAGAGGACTTGAAGTGGTGGAGGCGGCGCCAATGTGGAATGAATGGCCCAAGTAAACTTGGGGGGTATTCCGTATCTGGCTAAGATATGGCGAAAGTGGAGGTAAACCCGGGACCGCGTGGCCCCTTTGACCGTCTCTGTGATGAACAAGGGATCTTGCGGGGAAGTTCGGCTGGCTGAAACCAAGGTTAGTCTCCGCATGAACTGCATTATAGACAATGTGACCGTCCTTTATTAATATTGTGTACAACGGTGCTATTGTCTGAGTAGATGCAATGGTCTTTTTGGACCATTCATGCCCCCAAAGAATGGCTGCTACGACTATGGGATACATTTCGTAGATCGCGGAAGGAGTGAGAGAAGAGAATTCAGTCGGCCATGCGGCTGAGAACCACTTGTCACCATAGAGGCGGCGAAGCCAATGGAGGGTAATTGAGCGAGGTCGATGTAGTTACCGGCGAGAACCTGTTGCCTGAGCGTGTGGCGCAGGGGATGATCGAGCGGATGTGACTGGGCGTGATGGAGGTAATTAAAGTGAAACTGGTAGGTGGGGGAAAATAAGTCTGAAGGACGCTGGAACTGGCTGCTGGCGGAGCTGTGGAAAGAAGAGGAGGAGCATTTAAGGTGGGATGGGCAACGCTAGTGGGGGTAGGGGTGGAGGAAGAGAGGGGGACGGCAAAAGCGGGAAGAAACAACTGATGCATCCCTGGGCAAGATACCCAACCCCGAGCTGCTCCCGTAGCTGCGCCATTTACCTAACTGTTCCCTGTTGGAGCGGTTTGTGCAGCTGGGGTAGCCAGGTGGGAGGAGTTGGCTGAAGTTGGCCGAGGTTGGTGGGACATGAAAGGTAGAAATAAGAGAAAAGGAAAGGATGCTAGGATGGAGGGATGAATGTGCCTGGGTTAATAGTGAAGTCTGGGGAAAATAAATTGCAAGGTGAGATGTCTCTGGGACAGAGGGAGCTTGAAGTGGGTGGTATACGACCTCACACTCTGAAGGGACTGATGTAGACGGCTGGGCTTCTTCGGTCATGTGATCCGTCATCGGCGCTGCGGCTGACGTGGCGCGGGGAACCCAGAAGTGCTCTGGAGGCTCGGAGAGCGAGAGTGGTGTTGTGCTATGAGTCCTTGAATAGTTTGGAAAGTTTTGCTTTTTTAACAGACTGATGTAAAGGAATATTGCGTTGGATGATTGAGTTCTCCGGTTGAGAGACTGTCCACTCGGAAAAGTGGGATATCTAGAGACTGTTGGAGTGTCAGAATGGTGAATGAAGGTTGCGGTCATTCGAGTGCCTGGATCTCCGGCGGGTGTGAGAGCGGCGTGGGGATGTAGGGTAAAGGATGAAGGGATGTGGGTCGTGGGATGAAGGGATGTGGGGACTAGGGTCGTGGGGTCAAGGGATGGGATGCCGAAATCGGGATCTCCCCCCAGGGCTGTTGGAAGGCGGGGGCGGACGACTTCGGAGTTGACGGAGAATGGATATCGAGAGCCGCGGGGAACGTGGATGGCTAAAAGCAGCCGAGGTTGCTGGCGACGAAGTGTGGTGAGAGAAGGAGGGAGCTTCGGGATATGGCTGGTCATCCGAAAGGGTTGAGAAAGATCCTTTGTGCAAGGTAAGCGGTTTTAAGATTTTGCTCGTCTGTTGCATGTCATGTGGAAACTGAGTCGAAGAGGAAGTGAACAGGTTCGTTGTGCTTAAATACTTTGTGGAGGAAATGAGCTGTGTTCGGGGCGTGGTCCCTGTTCCTGAACTAAGTTTATAAAACTCAATTCAATGGCAGGAAATGGGTGATTTATGCAACTAAACTACTTCGTTAAATTTAGGGGAAGATCATGATTTAAGTTAAAAAAATAAGAACGTTACTCAACTTACGGACGGGACAAAAGCACTTAACATTACGTTTAAATAACTAAACGTTGACTTTTGGTTTCACAACGGGACACGAGCACCTACTCTCTAATACAGCATGAACGTTTCCTGAATTTAAACATAACAGTCACAGTTTTAATGTAAATGCCGCAGTTTTAAACACATGGTGAACATTGTGAAAAAGGTGAATTATGCAACAAAGCTACTTGGTTAGGTTTAAGAAAAGATCATGGTTCGGGTTAAAATGAAGACATCTGTTAAGTTGCTCAACATGACATAAGTATCACAACATCACACGAATAGCGCCCCCCTGGGTGAAAGTCCAGCGTTTGGTTGACCCATCCATCCTCCCCTCCCAAGAGCTTTACTTGGACTTTGTTGCTCTATAAACTAAGTTACCTGACTTTCGTCTTTGCTTCATCACAACTACTACGGCCACTAGAGGCGGTAAATAATATGAACGTAAATATGAGTTGTAATATACTGTTTGCACAAATGCACTATGACAGGGGCCGGCAACCTTTTCTATCCAAAGAGCCATTTTGCCCTATTTTCCACCAAATAAAATTCGTCTGGAGCCGCAAAATCTATTTGATATCACAGCTTATAAAGTTGTATATATAGTTATATTATATATACAAAAACTATAGTTTGTTGTATTTATGAAAATATAGAACAAGAATAAAGACAATTCTTGACATTTTTTTGCAATATTACCTGATATAACAATATCAAACTCTTATGAAGAGGTGAGTTTGCTGCAGCAGCTGAGAATTCGCTCTATCTCTATCTCTATCTCCAGCGTGACACTTTTCAGCAAATGCTGTGTGTTTGTTCTGGAAGCATACAGGTAAACCAGCATCGTTGGCAGTGAAAGCAAATGAAGACGTCCACGCAGAGTTAAATTCTCTATTTTCCTCCGTGACTTTTCTTTTTTTGGATTTATCCATTGATAGTTTACAGAGGGCGGGGGTCTGAAAATCATGATTAGCCACCTGCAGGGAAAAGCGCTTGACAGGAGTAGAGGATTTAACTGCCTGTGGGAATAATTAACATATAAGATTCTGTTCATTCTTGCTTATAAATTATATTCTCTCTGAACACGTTTCTCTTTTTGGAGAGAGTCATGTGAGATAGCTTCTTCGATTAGCGCAATTTCCCTGCTCTTCTTTCTATTTCCTCGTCTCAGCCCCGTGTGTGTAAACCTCGCTGGAGTCAGGAAACTTGTCAGAATACTCATGTTTGATTGGCTGAGCTGCATCACGTGATGTGATTTGCAACGCATTGGTCGGTGTGTTTCCTGCACCGCCGAACAAGTGCCGTAACGGCTGAATAAGAGGCGCCGGTTAAAGTTTAAACTCGGTGCCCAATATGTATAATTCGGAATTATCTATCGGTTTTTAGTTCCTGGGTCCGGATCCGGTGCGCCAGTTGGGGACCTCAGGGAGCCGCAACAGAGAGGCTAAAGAGCCGCATGCAGGTTGCCGACCCCTGCACTATGAGGTTGTTTTTTGAGGGAGGACAGGCTCTGTCATTTCTCTCCCTGCTCTCAAGCACAGTCATTTCCAGTCAGTCCTCCTGTTTTCTGCTTCCTCCGCCCCTCACAGATCTGCAAGTTCACATATGGGTGGAACCAATATGCTGTAACGTGCAAGTGCACACGCCCCATTCAATGCATATCAGTGAACATGAAGAAGTCAAACTATTTGACATTCACTGTCTCTGAGAGGTGAAATGGCGCAGCGAGGAATTTCACTGGACCAGGACAAGCTCTGCTGCTCGATCTGTCTGGATCTACTGAAGGATCCAGTGACTATTCCCTGTGGACACAACTACTGTATGAACTGTATCAAACGCCACTGGGATGAAGAGGATCAGAAGAAAGTCCACAGATGTCCTCAGTGCAGACAGGAATTTATTCCGAGGCCTTCCCTGGTGAGAAACACCATGCTGGCAGATTTAGTGGAGGAACTGATGAAGATGGGACTCGAATCTGCTCCAGCTGATCACTGCTATGCCGGAGCTGAAGATGTGGCTTGTGATGTCTGCACTGGGAGAAAACTGAAAGCTCTCAAGTCCTGTCTGCAGTGTGTGGTCTCTTACTGTGAGCAGCACCTCCAGCCTCACTATGAATCCCCTGCCTTTGAGAAGCACAAGCTGATCGACCCCTCCAAGAAGCTTCAGGAGAACATCTGTACTCGTCACAATGAGGTGATGAAGATATTTTGCCAGACTGATCATCACTGTATCTGTTATCTGTGCTCCATGGATGAACATAAAGGCCACAACACAGTCTCAGCTGCAGCAGAAAGGACTGAGAGGCAGAAAGAACTCGGGGCGAGTCGACAGAAGATCCAGCAGAGAATCCAGAACAGAGAGAAAGATGAGAAGGTGCTTCAGCTGGAGGTGGAGGCTATCAATCGCTCCGCTGATGAAGCTGTGAGGGACAGCGAGAAGATCTTCACAGATGTGATCCGTCTCATTGAGAAAAGAAGCTCAGATGTGAAGCAGCAGATCAGATCTCAGCAGAAAAGTGAAGCGAGTCGAGTCAAAGAGCTTCAGAAGGAGCTCGAGGAGGAGATCTCTGAACTGAGGAGAAAAGAGGCTGAGCTAGAGCAGCTGTCACACACAGAGGACCACACCCATTTCTTACTCAAGTACCCCCTTCTGTCACGTCTTAATGACTCTATAGACTTACCCAGTACACATATCGGTCCCCTGAGGTACTTTGAGGATGTGCCAGCGGCTGTGTCTGAGGCCAATATTAAACTACAGGACATTCTGAATGAGGAATGGATCAAGATCTCATATACATTGACTAACATAGATGTTTTACTGCCACAAGTAGAGCCGAAGACCAGAGATGAATTCTTAAAATATTCACAAAGACTTACACTGGATCCAAACACAGCAAACACACGGCTGTCAATATCAGAGGAGAACGCGAAAGCATCAAACGTTATTAGAACACGAACGTATTCAAGTCACCCAGATCGATTTCTTAACAGGTCTCAGGTCCTGAGTCAAGAGAGTCTGACTGGACGTCACTACTGGGAGGTGGAGTGGAGTGGGTCAGGAGCTCATGTAGCTGTCACATACAAGGATATTAGCAGAAGAGGAGCAGAAAGTGAATTTGGATTTAGTGACAAGTCTTGGGCTCTAGATTGTTCGTTTAATGGTTATCAATTCAGACACAACAACATCAGAACTTCCCTCTCAGGTCCTCAGTCCTCCAGAGTAGGAGTGTACCTGGACCACAGGGCAGGTATCCTGTGTTTCTACAGCGTCTCTGAAACCATGACTCTCCTCCACAGAGTCCAGACCACATTCACTCAGCCTCTCTGTGCTGGACTTAGAACTTATAGTATTTTGAGTTTGCGATCATCTGCTGAGTTTTGTGAGCCAAAAGACAAATGCTAGAGCCACTGGGTGAGATTCTTCTGTGAGTGTTTATCGATGTTTATCTTTCTCTGTTGCTCAACTGTCTTTAGGGTTTGATCACAATCACTGCTCATATAACTAAGAGTTTTTTTCTTCATTTAAATTCAGATATTATTACATTTTTGGTCATTATTTTTTAGTGATAACACAAACAATATGTATCATTTTAGAGAGTTATTTTCTGTTTTATCTGATTTGCGGTTTGTCAGGAAGGATACCTCTGATCTCTAAAAGAAGCCAGAAGGGGATTTACAATGCTTTCATTTGTGAGTTTTAAGTATCATTATTATCTTACCTTTTCATTGTTAGATTCTAGGCTATTTGTAGATAAATAACTTATGGATATGGAAAGATTGACCCTGTCACAGTTTGGCTCAACTTCCTCAGACTATTTGTGTAAAGACTGGACTGTGTTGCATCTGTTTCTAGAGGATTTTGTATTTCGGGGTCTTTGTTTTATACTAGTTTCATTCAGGTTCAGTGTGTCCTGGTTTTATTTTGTAAGTTCACTCTCCCTGTGTGTCCTGTCTGGGCTTACTTCCTTGTCTTTTGTGTATTTTCTCGCCTCTGTTGACTGTCTGCCCTGATTAGTTCCACCTGTCCTCTGTGTCCTGCCTGTCCTGTTGGACTCAAGCTTGTAAGCGTTTTTGAATTAAATCATTGCATAGTTTCTGCTGCCTAAAGAGTGACACAACCAGAGTGTTTACCAGGATTTACTGATTTTAAATGTGAATTAAATAAATCAATGAAGATATTTTTCTTGTCAAAATGAACACAGTGTCCTTGTGTGTTTATCTTTAGAAAGTATTAAAGCTACAGAATAAAATCTAAAAGTGATTTAAGAGTATAACTGAGGGCATTCTCCGACTAAAACATAACAAAGTGCAGTCGTGGAATCCAGACTAACAGGAAGCAGCAGTGTTATCAAAGCAGCGGGCCAGTTCAATGTCCAAATGAAGCCAATCAGCCTCATTTACACATTTAAAACAAAAAGTTTTCTCTCAAATTCATTGTAAACACAGAATAGGAGACAATCAACAAAACCCAATGTCTGATTAATTAATGTATAGGCCATTGATTTGTGCAAATCTTTGTGAATCAGAATCGTTTTAAAAGGGTAGGTTCCGATTTTTTATACTCAAAAACGTTCTCATTTTACAGCTTAACAGTAAAATATATTAGGTGAGAAATACAATACAATGCAGTGTATTGCAATGTAATACAGTGACATAATCTTAGCGCTGCCTCGTTTAACAGTTTGATCTGAGCTCACAGGCTTCAGCAGCAGTGATTGACAGCTGAATCAAACACTCCTTGGCACTGATTGGTTGTTTTCCTTCAGGCACTGTGGAATCTCTCAAATGTCATTAGGAGTATTCAAAGTATTCACAGATTATCCGTCTCATATATGTCTGTCAGGACATATTGTTAACGGCAATCCTAAATGAACAAATAAATTAACTAATAGTTTTTCAAATAAACAAATGGCCGGACGATTTAAAAAAAAGTAAATAATAACATGAATGGGACAATAAATAAATTGAGTTACTAAAAGAAAGCAACAAAAGATGAAACACATGTTACATCCCATTTACAGACTGAAACTCCCCAAAAGGAGAAGTGGTTGGCTGGTTCACAGTCACAACTATGTAATGACTCCTAAATTCTCCTGCTGATTTTGCCTGTTTATTTTTGCACCCAGTCATGAGCTGCCATGTGGAGGCCCAGCAGAAGTCTTGATAATGTAGAGGCACTTTAATCCAAAAGTAATGCCTTATCAAATATTACAAGCTTGTTTTCCACTTTGCATTTGACCTGAAGTGCCTCACATCACCCCGTGGCACCCTGCACACCACCTCAAAGAATGTGTACATCACAATCTAACTAAATGTAGTGTGAGGGTGTATACTATCCTTACATTTGGGCACAAATCATGTCTCTGTAGTGAGATGCATCTTAGTTGTTGGGCTGTGGTGTCCTCTCCGAGTTGATGAAGAAGACACTGCCCATCTTCATCAAGTTGGTCATCCGCATCCAAACAAACAAAGAATGCAACGCATGCTGTGACGGTTGCACTGATATTTGGCAGTTCTTTCATGTGCTGGAATTTGAACCATGCTCAATGACCACACGAGCCGCAGTCCGCTTCTTGTTAAAGCGCCTCTGTCTGGCGGTTTGGTGCCCACGATCCCTGTAGGGTTTCATCAGTTGTCGCAACAGAGGATAAACTGAATCACAGATAATGTGCATTCCCTCTGGGACCAGGGCCTGGTGATCTTCTTCCAAAAGCCGTGCAACATCTGTGTTGGCTGTGGGATTGTTGCAATGTGGTGTTTTAAAATGGGAATGTGACAGCACAGACTGTGTTTGCGAAATCCAGCTGTTTGAAACCGTAACTGAGATGTGTGAAGTGCTTCCCCCTGTAGGCCACAACATGTGATGGGATGGATGTGTATTGACCAGGGAACAAAAGTCATGGGAGATGTGTTGAAACTGTAGATTGTGAGATGTGGAATCTGTCTGCCAACTCCTGGTTGGACAGAGTAGTTTGGTTTGCTGTCTGTTCATGTAGAATAGTCCCGGCGTGGTCATTAGGTCCTAGTTAGCAGAGAAGAAGGTCAAACTGACATGCAAATATTTAGTGATTATACTTTGGCCTCACAATGCTGTTGATAAGCCTACCTCTACTTGTCCTCTTGATACTCTGAAATGACTTTTGAAGTCAGTGACACTGTACAGAGGGAACCTCCTCAACAAAATGTGGTATTTTTGGAACCAACCTAGGAGAAGAAGAATGAAGCTGATTCTATACAATTACATTACATTACATTACAGTCATTTAGCAGACGCTTTTATCCAAAGCGACTTACAATAAGTGTATTCAACATCAGTTTTCAAGAGAACTACTAGTCACCAGAAGTCATGAGTGCATCTCCTTTCTTCAAACAAGCATCTAAGAGCATAAACAGAGCCAACGTACAGTGCAGAAACAAACGAATGCAATAAGTGCCACAAACCAATATGAATACAATAAGTGCAATAAGCTAGTATGAATACAATAGATGCTAAGTAAATGCTAAGTGGAAGGCTCAGGGTAGGCCTTCTTGAAGAGGTGAGTTTTCAGCCTGATGAAAGATGGGCAGCGACTCTGCCGTCCTGACGTCAGTGGGGAGTTCATTCCGCCAGGACAGGAAACAGCTGCGACCGGGTCGATCGGCCGCAGGGACCTCTGAGCGACGGGGTATGATCAATATGATCGTGCTTTTCAACACGGATAAAAGAGCTAAAATAAATGTTGGCTTGATGCACCTCAAACACAGCAGTGTATCGGTTTATGTTCTTCAGGGCATCAAGGTTCTAATGTGCTCACAGAAGGAACGGGTGATACTCAGCAGTGGCAAAGCAGCGAATGAGGAGAAAACAAAAGAGCAGACTGCAAATGAGAGCGAAAGCGTTTCCATCAGTGTCACTACGGTGTTTATTGACCTGACTACCGGTGACTTCTGCAAGAGTCAAGGGTCAAAGAAAACAACATACCAAAAATCAGAGCCTCACCACACAAATCAATATTGTATGGACAAAAATGATGACAAATTGTTAAAAGTTACTAATTTATTTGACGAGAACAAGTGATGCAGAGGAAAGAAAGAGAAAAACTGGGATTTGAAATTGTCCTGGACTCCTGACGTAAAAACAGATAATAATGGACTGACTGCTGCCTGATGTGATTTTGTCCTTTCTTATACTGTAGATCTGCCCCAATTCTAGAAGCTTAGATTAAACCGGTTTAAAAAAACAAACCGCTTCCGCTGACATGACACTGTGGCTACAACAAGCTTTTAATCATCTTCACTTCTTAGAAAAACAGTTCTCCATGGAATTCATCTGGCAAAGTTCAGACTTCAAGCAATAGTCCAAAAATACAAGAGGTGAACACAGGAAGGAAACTGACACAGGGTTTCAAAGACTGAGCAATGAACTGAAAAAAACAGAAGAAAACTAAAATACAGCAAATACAGCCACGCAAAACAAGACAAGTCAAAACGTCTGCTCGGGAAAAAAGGCCTATTAAAGTCACCAAGGGAAAAGTAGGCCAAGGGGGACACCTCGTGGTGAAAAAGTGACATGAAAGACAAATCCAACCAAACTAAAGTATGTAAGAGTAAAGGGGCCGGGAGAGGAGAAACGTTTAGCTCCTTCCCTGCTTCTTCCCTGCTTGACTCCTTTACTGACAGGCTGCCATGCTGCAGTTTAAAGCACACTGTCCCACCATAGAGTGGGACAGTGTGCTTTCTAATCGCTCACAGCTCTTTGGAAACAAAACCACCACAGAAACTAACGGCACCATCATTGTTTGTGTTCTTCTACATGAGCAGGTTCATAATTAATGAAATGACTGTATGGAACAGATGCGTTTAATAATGCCATGCAGCTGCTCCAAACAAACCAGAGTGTACGAAATGGAGAGAGGACTAGGTCTACACATCAACCTAAAACTGACTTATTATCTAAGCAGGGTTATCTTAGCTTGTGTGTTGTGAGCAGGATGTATTTTTAGTTGGAGTTCACCCAGTCTCAAACTCTTCCCTTTACGGTCTCAAGAGGGACTACAAGTCCTGTCTGCAGTGTGTGGTCTCTTACTGTGAGCAGCACCTCCAGCCTCACTATGAATCCCCTGCCTTTGAGAAGCACAAGCTGATCGACCCCTCTAGCTTCAGGAGAACATCTGTACTCGTCACAATGAGGTGATGAAGATATTTTGCCAGACTGATCATCACTGTATCTGTTATCTGTGCTCCATGGATGAACACAAAGGCCACGACACAGTCTCAGCTGCAGCAGAAAGGACTGAGAGGCAGAAAGAGCTCGGGGCGAGTCGACAGAAGATCCAGCAGAGAATCCAGAACAGAGAGAAAGATGAGAAGGCGCTTCAGCTGGAGGTGGAGGCTATCAATCGCTCCGCTGATGAAGCTGTGAGGGACAGCGAGAAGATCTTCACAGATGTGATCCGTCTCATTGAGAAGAGAAGCTCAGATGTGAAGTAGCAGATCAGATCTCAGCAGAAAAGTGAAGCGAGTCGAGTCAAAGAGCTTCAGAATAAGCTGCAGCGAGAGATCACTGCACTGAGGAGAAAAGACACTGAGCTGGAGCAGCTGTCACACACAGAGGACCACACCCATTTTCTACAGCACTCACTGTCACGTCTTAGTGACTCTACTGACTCATCCAGCATCAATATATGCCCTCTGCAATGCTTTGAGGATGTGACGGCAGCCGTGTCAGAGGTCAGAGATAAACTGCAGGACATTCTGAGTGAGGAATCCACCAAGATCTCACCGGCAGGGACTGAAGATGTTTCACTACCACAGGCAGAGCCCGAGACCAGAACTGATTTCCTCAAATATTCATGTCAAATCACACTGAATCCAAAAACAACAAGCAGAAAGCTGTTGTTGTCTGAAGGGAACAGGAAAGCAACAGTGAAGAGAGCATCACTCTTCACACAGTTGAGTATGACAACACAGTTACACTCTCGTCTCACAGGTTCACACAGTAGCATTAACAGTCTTCAGGTCCTGAGCAGACAGAAGTTGACAGGACGATGTTACTGGGAGGGGGAGTGGATTGGGTTTGATGTTTCAGTAGCAGTCACATATGAGAGGAGCGGTCTATGAAAGTGGATTTGGGAACAATGACAAGTCTTGGGCAGTATATTGTTGGAGTGGCGGTTATGAATTCAGACATAACAACATGATAACCTCCCTCTCAGGCCCTCAGTCCTCCACAGTAGGAGTGTACCTGGACCACCGGGCAGGGATTCTGTGTTTCTACAGCGTCTGTGAGACCATGACTCTCCTCCACAGAGTCCAGACCACGTTCACTCAGCGGCTCTATGCTGGACTTTGTGTTGGTTATGGATCCACAGCTGAGCTCAAGTAGACAGAAAGTAGTGGGATGTTTTTCTTCTTCTTTGTTGCTCGCCTCTCTTTGCTCTCATGTTTCTGCACTTCCTGTGACCTGACAATCACCACTTTGCTGTCTTCATGCCTTTGATTATGTGTCAATATTGTTTGTTTCTGAATGTTTTGGTTGAATCATAAGCCTTTTTATCTTAAACAGTTTTTTGCCATTAATATTGAAGATGCTGGTAATATTAATTTAAAGCATATTCGGAAGTATTGAAAGTATGAAGGTACATATATTTTATTGTAAAATAACTGGACAAAGTTTTTTGCCACATATATTTGTCTTGTGGGGTCGTAAACTGAATATGCTTTGAGATTTAGTCACTTGTACAAAGCAAGACATTTTAACCATCACCTTGATGTTAGGTCTTTTGTATTTGCATTGTTCAGCACTTTCTAACTTCATAGACCAAACAATTAATTAATTCATTGTGAAAATGAATTAACTTAACGAAAACCCAAATATACATATTTACAAAAGTGTCATTATCATCACTTTGATTATTTTCCCACCGCAGTGATAACATACTGGTTTAACAGACATCGTTTTGATGAAGTAAATATGTGGATAGAAAGACTGAACAAGTACTATACCAGGATTCACTGATTGCATGTGAACAAACTAAAAAATAAATGTATCCCCCCCTCAGAAAAGAAAAGTATTTATTTTGAGTTCATTGAAGAAATTCTACTCGAGTTGGAGAGAAGAGAAAGAAAGCGGTGTGCTCCTTATTAATCAACAGTTTTTCTCACTCTGCCCTGAGAAGCAGCAGACATGTACAGGTATATATATATATATATATATATATCTGTGCTGTTATACTTAAAAATAAAGAGCTGAAAAGTCTACGAAGCTAATCAATATAATCAATGCGGACATATATATATTTGTTTACATGTAACAGTGCCACTGGCTGCGAAGGCCACTTTCCTTAAGTATTAACACATGATAAAAATGATAGCTGTATAAGTGAGCTAAAACGCACAGACACACAAACATACAGAGAGCCTCAAATGCTAGCTCTGCAGTCCTGGGCTGCATGGTCCTGGGCGGTCATTGAAAGCAATGACTGAGTCATTCAGGCGTTTATAACACTAGTTATTGGAATAAAGATGAAAACACAAACCAACTGGACATAATGAGTTTCACATGGTTGTAAAGATATCTGCACTTCCAGCTTTATTTTTTTTGGAATAAGTGTATAGTCGTGAGCACTGACCCCCTTACCGGTGTCCCTACATCATGGTGAAGGTAGTCGGCGTGCTGTGTTTGAGTGAAGCAGTACCGCTTTGAGCCTCTGGGTGTCACTGCAGGACTGTGTCTGTCTCCCTCAGCTCTGCTCTGATTCGCTCACAGCGTGTGGAGTTCAGGTGCAGGAGCTCGCATGGCACAGACACATCCCTACAGTGTTTTTTGTTGATTTCAACACTCATCTTTTTCCGTCATATGTTCCCGCATCTTCACCTGACTGTGCACTTCGAGGGCCGTTCAACACTTTTTCCTCCACTCCCTAGCCCCCACTCCCTCAATGAGGAATTCATTTATTTTACTGTATTTGATGTTTTTGTGCCTGAGGAGTGTACATCCAGCTGGGCAAAGCCCCACTGGACACATTATATGATTCCTAATTTATTACGTGTCTTTGATTTATCGCTTTCAATGTATATGTTTACTTTTTTATCAAAGCAATCCATCTTTTATACGTCCTTGTTGATAGAGCGTCTTCATTCTGCACAAGCTTTGGCATATTTTAGTTTGTGCCTATTTATCTTACTACATTCACACCAAATTGTTATTATATACATATAATATACATACATAATCAATTATTATTATTTGATTATAGTGTTATAAAATATCAAGCATCCATACTTTTTTATCCAGGTGAAATGAGTGAAACATGTGAATCCCTATAAAAAACCTTTTTGTCACTCTATCCATCGCTGAAAGTCGAGAGTAAACACCGTGCCAGCTGACTGCAGGTTTGTTTTGATTTTTCGTACTAGGCCAGCATGTGTCACCCTGCTAAAGAGTGTGACTCCATCGTACATTCAATTTAATTTCGTCATCTTTACCGTCTTTGAGAGACCGTCACACTTACAGCCATGTGCAGTAGACTGTGAGAGAAAGGCCTTCAGATTGTAATCTGTGAATTAGAGTTGATCGTCGCTTTAACAACAGCCATCGATAAAGGTAATGCAGTTTCCGCATGTTGTCTCCTTTCGATGCTGAATTTCTCTCAAATAGAGAGCATGGTACCTGGTAAAATAATGAAAAGACAAACAATAAATGACAAATCCTACAGTTAAAATGAACAAAGGCGCTCGAAGAATATGAGCTGACTATGTACACTTCTTATACACAGTCTATGGTTCTTCCCTATAAAAAGACATCTGTTATAAGTCCTTTATCAGGACTTTGTAGGAGTGCCTGATTCTGCAAAAAAACAAAACAGCTGTCTTCAGATTCAGATTTAAAAGTTGCAAAACTCTGATTGGTGCGTGGAAGTTTGTGACATCCCTTTTTTTTCCCGCCCACAAAACCCATAAGAAGAGCACAACAAAAACAAAACAAAAATGCAGAAATCTCTCATATGAAATAACCAAAACTGAGGCCTTTTCAGGGCCTAAGTGAATTTAAGTCAAGAAATAACTTACCTCATTTCTATTGGTTAAAAGAATCCTGAATGAATGGCATAAGACCCCATCGGGGTTTAAAGAGTTAAGATTCTACCCAATTCATCCCTACAGCCAATGAAATGACTGCTGTAACACTGCTAACAGCATGTTAAATCACCTTTTTTTTGTTTTGTTTTTTGGCCGCTATCTCTCAGTCGCTCTGTCAAATCTGCATCAGTTCCACATCGGAGGCCTCCAGGCGGACTTAGATAATGCTCTCCATATTTACAGTGGCAGGGGGATTGGGAGGTTTTTTGACTAGATCCCATTTGTGTGAACCTATTAGCGCTGAGCGCTCTGAGCTCCCTCTGATACGCCTCTGAGATTAGGCAATGGTATTACTGTAAGAGGATCGACTCGCCTCGAGGTGAGGGCCGAATATACAGAGAGAGAAAGAGAGAGGGAGAGAGAGAGAGAGAGAGAGAGACACAAAGACAGGAACGTGCTCACACAGATAGGACCACACACTCCCCTGAAACAAAATCAAGACCTGGCAGTGAGAGCGGGAAAGACGTAGACGGAGGAACACACACATGCACACTTCAGAACAATGGTGATGAGAGAGGAAATATGTGTCTGCTTCACTCTCCCGAACATAGATGATTGATATTTAACACCTCATGTCGGGGGGGGGATTCTTTTGTGCATCCTGAGATGTTTGGAGCTAACGTTTACGGAGGTTACATTGACTTGAATTATAGTGCGTTCAAGCTCTACTACGTAGTGTTCCAAGGAGATGATTTCACAGCAATATGAGATAGGAAGGTAAACAGGTCATAATTCCTTCTCCAATATCTAACACTAGCTCTAAGCAGCTTTTAATACATCATTAAAACTACTGATGCCAAGATTCATTTTTCAAGTATTTATATAAATACACAATAATGTATTTCCTAATCATTTGAATTATTTCAAATGATTGCAAATATCCACTTTAGATGATAACAATAAAGTAAAAAGATAGCAAATCGGAATCAGCAGATCAGACTTTCCAAAAGTCGGAATCGCCAAAGAAAATTGCAATCGGTGAACATAATATATAACATCATTGTTCCCACAAAATGGGTTTGTTACTATAGGAACACGATGACATCTCTGACTGTGGGTCAGATGGATCAGGAAACACCTACAGTCAGGTTGTAACATTTAGTCCACATTATATAAAGTACTTTTAGAGCACATGAAATATAAGACTCCCTCATTGCACAAGAACACCACACAGCTCCCGTAAGTACAGCAGGCCACAGTTGAACCAGAACGTCTGTAAACTATGATGCATGTTTATCCAACCGACAGTTTGGGTAATAATGTGACTTTTTGCCTTATTTCTTGTTCCTAGTTCTGAGTAATTGACTCTGTTTTCCAAGAGAAATTATAAACAAAACTATGAAAATAAATGTTGAATGAAACCTCCCTCCAGTGTAACGGAGAATATTGCCTTTTGGGTATTCTAACCTCTGGATGTATCATATAGTTTGTTATGCTACTTGTGTGTGTGTGTGTGTGTGTGTGTGTGTGTGTGCGCACCTCGGTCAGGAGGAGGAAAGTGGAGGGGGAGTAAGTCATAGCACCCCCTCCCCCCCCAGCAGAGGGAGAGAGCTCCGTGTCATAATTTATGCCTCAAAAAGCATGAATTTTTCAGTGCACAGTGGCAGGGATGGCACTTCATGTTTACGACAATCATTTCCTTAGTGAAAGATTCATGTGGATGTGGCGCTTTATGAATCTTTCAGGGTACAAACAGCCACACCGATGCTCGGAGCTTTAAGCTCCCTCGCCGGTCGCCGTTTCAACAGCCGTACGAGTGTCTGGGAACGGACGGCCACCCTCCACGTAATAACTCTATTTTAGGAGCAAATGGAAGTCAGAAGGCCGCTGGCGATTCCACGGTTGTGCACTCTGTGGCTCACGTTACCGCAGTTTTGTAAGTGTATTGTAGAACTTTAAAGCTAATGCTAAACGCTCTCTCTGGAGCCAGTGTTTGGTTTGTCCGTTCTGGGCTTCTGTAGAAACATGGCGGTGCAACACGACGGACTCCAGGAAGAGGACCCGCTCCCTATGCAGATATGAAGGACTCATTCTAAGCTAATGAAAGCATGATTCTTAGTGATTATACACCAATAAAAAACAAAGTTATGATTATTATGTTCCATTTTTCCATTTTCCATTAGATCCACCATAATGCTACATACTCCTTTAACATTTGTCTGATTATAAACTGTTCCACTAGACCAATTTGCAGACGGTTATGTGACAGGAGTCGACTTACAAATGCATCATTTGCATAAACTGTGTGAAGTTATTGTCCTGTTAGCAACCAAGCTAAGCTAACATGCTAATGGCTTTGCTAACTGATTAGCTGGTGCAAAATGGTGAACACAATGTCCCGTCCCAACATTTGTATTCTTCATTTGTGTATTGTGTTTCACAATGCTTCTACAGGTATACTAACTGCCACTAGATGCTGCTCCTAGAAAACATATTACTGTATTGAAGTGAATGGTGTTGAATACACTTATTGTAGGTCGCTTTGGATAAAAGCGTCTGCTAAATGACTGTAATGTAATGTAATGTAATGAATGTCGTGCCAAAATCTCCGTCCCGTGCTGTTCCTCCTTTGTACCACAGTAAGGGGCTTTCTTAGCTGCCATAGTCGTCGCTGCACAAGGCTTTAAATGCACCACTGTTGGCGACAGCTTTATTTTTTTGAGATTTGATCAGATCGGAAGCAGCGAAGCATGCCAGTCAATACGGCCAATGTGGAAGCAGGCTATTATTAGTTCATCTGAAAAAGGTTGGACGGGCCACCGTCACCCTGATATTCACTGTCGCTCCTCCGCTCAGTGGAAGCATGTCCTTTAAAAATCACATTTATCTGTTGCCTGGAAGCTGCAGTGGCACGGTGGAAATCTTTCATCGTGCCTGTGTAGTGCCCTTCAGAGGGCCCTACCGGCTGTTTGGATTTTAGCCAAGGTTACTATAGAAACACACAGAAGGAGAAGTGCAGGGAAACGGGAAAAGGCTTGCTCATGCTAATGGCGAAACACACACATTTAGTCCCGTAAGAAAAACACAAAATGCAGCCGCCAAAGGTTTGGTTTTGGTCGCAATCAAACAGTCCGTAGGACGTCTCGCGAACAACGTCTGATTTAATCCACATGGAGGTTTTGAGAAGG
Source organism: Anarhichas minor (assembly GCF_050575085.1). NCBI lineage: Eukaryota > Metazoa > Chordata > Actinopteri > Perciformes > Anarhichadidae > Anarhichas > Anarhichas minor. The sequence goes on along the minus strand of NW_027466519.1, from coordinate 6,942,799 downwards.
CAGACGAACTGCTTGATTGTTTAATTGACTGTCTGTTTGTTGGAATGATTCCTCCGCTAAAGGCAGCAGAAGATCAGCTCGTGACACAAAGACTCCCTCGTCCACAGACGATCATGTTCACAAAAAAGCGGAAGCCTTTAAAGGGCTGTTCTGTAAATATATTCTTTACAACACACACACACACACACACACACGCACACACACACACACACACTCAGCCTCATTTTGGGATAAATTATACATTATCCCTTTGCGTACAAAGAAGACAAAATTCTACGAATGTATTTATATTCAGTTATTTTCTTATTTGTTTGTTTGATCATGTTATATTGAATGTGTAGCTGACACTGGGAGTTTGTGTGCATGTGTATGTGTATGTGTGTGTGTGTGCGACCTCACATGAGCGTTATTCTCTTTGAGTTGAGTTTGATAGTCACGGCAGACACCTGCACATACTACAGCTGAAAGATTTAAATCGTGTTGACTGGGAGAGTATGGAACCCACGAATGAACAGATGAATTCATTAAACTGCTGATCAAACGTATTAAATTAAAATGTATGTTTGATTGAAGCCAAACCCCACCGAATGCACTCAACATGCATATTAAAGAAAAAACAACATCGACATGAATAAATGCACACGCGAGTGAGGGACCAATGACTGACTGGATGAACAAACCAGAGTGAATGGGTAAGCAGACGTCAGGTAAGTGAATGAGGAAAAGATGATATAATTGTTTTATTGATCAGCCTCAAAAGTGCAAATGTTGAGTGAAGACTGTGCTGATTGACTGACGGCTAAATGCCACCTGGGAATGTTGGCGCTTTGATCAACTGTGCAAAGTGCGAAAATTAAAGTTCAAATAAAGTAAAAGCTGTTTCACACCAAGCACGAAAAAATTGCATCGAAATGTATAAAATCTGTATTTTGTTCTTACAAAATGTTCTGCACACCTGCAGAACATTTGTGCAGGGCTGGCGGCAACCTCCGGTTCTGCCAAGTGAAGCCAACGCGCAAGTGTCTTTTAAAACTTGCATTTTCTCTACTGACCAGCAGGGGGCGACTCCTCTGGTTGTATAGAAGTCTATGAGAAAATGACTCTACTTCTCTCTTGATTTATTACCTCAGTAAACATTGTAAACATGAGTTTAAGGTCTCAATCTCTAGTTTCAAGTCTTCTTCAATACAGCATGATGTTCATTTAGTAAATGATGGTCCACTTAGAGTCAAATAGACCATAAAGCAGAGTATGCTTTCGGGCGGGGCTACTAATTTGGAGTACTTGTTGTGGACTATTAGCACAACCTCCTTGGCGGAGGTAAAAAATGTGTCACCTCTGCCCCCTATGTAGTGTGGAATTGGGGCACACCGGTTGGTCTGGCTGCTTCCTTTCATCTGCTATTAGCTTCACCTAAGGAGTGTAATCAGCTGTTCACACACTAGACCGGTGACCGGCTGATCGGTCTCATATTTCTGATTTAATGCCGGTTACATGACAGTTTTACATCGGTCATCTTACACAGACAGTAGCGTCACAGCATGACGTCGGTGTGGAAGAAGAAGACATAAAACTCGCGATTTGTCACAACTGGGATTCAATAATAAGCCTTGGAAGAACGACCTTTAAAATATTTGCAATAAGAAACTTAATCAGACACTTATTATATTGTAATTCATTCCCGTCGTGCTGCTCAGTCACCACAGTGACCGGCTCGTCTGCAGACAGCACCGAGTCTCTCCATAGCACAGTCCTGCTTATAACGGCTAAAATTATAAAAAATGACAATGCTACCATGATGTGTTCAAATGTAATCTTGTAAAATGCAGTTTTTGGTGAGATGATTTCAAAGCAATATAAAATGGATATTAGGGAATGATAACCTGTTAACTTCCTAAAACTAGTTTGGACTATTAATAACTATTAATGGCAATCATCTTTATTATCAAAGCAAGTATTTAAATAAAAAAGCAATAATTCATATCCTAATAATTTGAGATGAGTTTTTATGCAAATTACCATTATAGATGACATCAACAATGTATACGGATAACATTTTGAATTTTCCACTGACTTCGGGACGGTTGAGATTGTTTTTCGTTTTTTCGGTGGGGAAAAACGTTGGTTGGGAACCTTGGTTTGAATCATAGTTCTTCGAAAGAAAATCAGAATTGGCCAAAAAAATTTCAAATGCTGCATCTCTTTGCTGCATCTCTTTTACATGGAGTAAAATTGAATAATGCAGCTATAACTTTCAGGATATGTTTTCAGGGATTTCTATTTAGATATTTTCATTTGGATTAAACTCAGAGGTCTGGTGCACCGTAGAGATGCAATTGCATTAAATACGCTCCGTATGCTAATCTGTGTATGTGTGTGTGTGTGTGTTGGTGGGTTCTATTAAAGAATTTAAAATGTGTGTGTGCAGCTGGGAAGAACCCCTGCAGGTAGGTTGATTGCCCTCTTATACCTGTTGACATCCCTCTTCTGTCCGTCCTTCCTTCCTTCCTTCCTTTAGGTATTGTAAGTGCTCTGAAATGTCACCAATATCCTCGTCTATAGGAGTCATCCTCGATCAGGCATTTCTCAGTGTCCATACAGCGAATCGAGGACATATCTTTCCTCCAGATTTAAATCAAACATCTCAACAGTCTGATTTACCGGAAGTATCTTGCTTGCTAGCAAACGAGTCACCAATACAAGAAATTGTCACGTAGCAGTGCTCTGTGTTCTCTGAGCCACTCTGAACATGCAGCACCCTCCTGATATATGATATGTGTTTTCTCTGACTCATATATACGCTCCTCCTGTTGTAAATACCAGAGCTACAGTCTGTATACTAGAGCACTGAATGTGTCTTAATCCGCTGCTGAAAATAGTCCCCAACAAATACCTTATCAGAATCAGAATCAGAATCAGAACCGTTTATTGCCATGGTATGTTGAACATACGAGGAATTTGACATGACGGGAGATGCAAAACATTTAACAACAATCAACAGTGCAAAGTAGAAACATATTAAATTTACAGAAAATATAAAATAAAGTAAAATATAAAATAAAGTGGAATATAAAATAAAATAAAGTGCACAAACGAACAGATAACAGGACTATAAACAAGTGACATGTTTATAGTCCTGTTTATAGACCCTTTTGAGTAAAATGTGTCAAATGACTACAGTAACAGCTGTTTCATAAAATAAGTAAGCCTTAAGAAAATAAAAATAAAAAAGAGATCATACTTTTGTGAGGTTTGTAAAGATGTACGTCTACAGTCGGATTCAATATACTCCTGGCTACTTACTTGAGCGCCACAGACAGGGAAGTCAAAATTGGGATTAATACTGGATTTACCCTTTACTGTATGTCATGAAAATATCGAAATATTTCTGACTGATAGCATTGAATGAGACTGAAGAGTACAACAGTACGCACCAGCACAGCATTATAGATGCAACACAAATGCATCAAAGCACTGCATAACACTAACACTCTGCAGGGTATGCTCTCTAAAGATGCCTACTTTTCTTTCATTAAAACGCTCTCTCTTTTTACACGTAACCTAATTCTTCATAACGTTTCAACTCCCTCGGCTCACTTCATCCCCCCGGGGTTCCCCGTCGACTCCAAAATCTCTTCCTCTCCTATTCAAATAACTTTGTTATCATGAAACATTTATGATAAATATCTCATTTAGCTGGACAAAGTTAGCACTCATTTTTAGCACGTGTGGCCCCACAGGGAATGGAACTCTCACCCGGGGCTGTTTGAGTGCCTTGCTCTGCCGATTAGGGACAGCGGATCAGTAAACTGCTTCACCCAGGGGACCAAAAAAAAAAAAGCCAACAGAAAAAAGAGGAGGTGTGGATTTGAACCGATAAATCAAACTGATACGGTACCGCTATGTAAATTTTAACCTCGGAGGCCAGTTTTACTTAGTACTGATGTAGGTGTGTGTCTGCATGTATCTCACACATACACACACTCACACAGAAGACATTGTTCTCCGCCAGCTGAGACCCAAACAATAAAAATAACAAATTATAAAAATGGTCTTTGTCTCTCGCTTCCAGGAGAGACTCTACCTCCACCTCTCTCTATGGTGTCACTATCTTACCTCTTCTTTCTTTTCTTTGTTTCTTCCTTTCTTTAATTCAGACTCAAATGGCGCTTTCTGTCACTAACTCTCTGCCACTGGTCAGCTTCTGTTTTTGACAGGAAGGAAATACTTGATTTTTATAAATATTTTGGAAGGGAAGCTGCACCTAATCAGTATTTTAACCAGGCAACAACCTATAGTTCTGAAAAGTGAAGGCAATGCTAAAGTGCCTGAAAGTTACATTCTCTCTAGTGACCACCAGGGGGCGACTCCTCTGGTTGTATAGAAGTCTATGAGAAAATGACTCTACTTCTCTCTTGATTTATTACCTCAGTAAACATTGTAAACATGAGTTTATGGTCTCAATCTCTAGTTTCAAGTCTTCTTCAATACAGCATGATGTTCATTTAGTAAGTTATGGTCCATTTAGAGTCAAACAGACCATAAAGCAGGGGATGCTTTAGGGCAGGGTTGTCTTGAGATTAAAAGGTCGATGTTGCGAGCAGAACTGTAAACTCCAAATAAGGTCACTACCGCTCACTGATTGCAGAAATCACGGCAAAACGGCAAACTCAAAGCTTCAAAACAGCAGTCCACAAATCAATGGGTGACGCCACGACGGCTACGTGTTGATACTCATGTACAGTTTATGATTTTTACATCAATGATGGATCAATTGAAAGGTCGCTCTCGTGAGCGTGTAGAGATTCATCACCCACTCTCAGTGTTTCCAGCAGCAACAGGACTACTTTAAATGAACTCCAGTGAGGTTTGTCTGAGCAGTTGTGAACGCAGTAATCGTACACTGGTGCGGACCAAAACAACCGCGTTGGAGATGTGGTCTCATGGTCTTCCGAGTGAACCCTAGAGCGGTTGAATCGCAGTGTCAACATAATCCGACCCAATTGCAGGCAGTGAACACTGTTGAATAGTGTTCACACTATTGAACACTGCAATAGTGTGCTATTGCAGTGTTGCTATTGCAGTGTTGCAATAGCAACACTGCAATACAGTTGCAACTTGAACATATACAACTTGAACATCTAATAGTGTTCAAGTGTTCACACACTTGAACACTGCCTCTGAACAGCTGCCACTGTTCAGAGGCAGCAGGCATTTGTTGAGATGGACACATGTAGACGACTGGTGAACACGAGTGGGAGAGCACTGACTTGCAGAAGTCCGATGTTTGCTTGACATCTGGGCTGAAGAGAAAATACAGAATATACTAAATAAAGATCACAATATAGTGACGTTTATAAAGTTATTCCAGATGAACTGGAGAAGAATGGATCCCTGCACACAGCAGATCAGTGCCGCGTCAAAGTGAGAAAGTTCACAAAGTAGCCGCTCCTGAGACGGAAAGATACTTCGTACACGCTCCTCAGCGTGGTCCCCTGTAGTTAGTGTCCTGTGAAACCGAACCAGGCTGATTAGAAAACGAACCAAAAGTATACATTTACATGAAAGTGCTCATAAAGTGCTCATAAAATACGCTATCTAAGAGTGGCATTGTTGCTTGTGCTGGTGGCCCTTGTGTTGCAGAGGGGCCCTGGGTAAAATCTACCTCTAAGAGCTTTATTATCTCTGTCACGTGCTGCACATTTCTAAATAAAGTTTAGTTAAAAAATAACCACTTAAAGCACCAAACTTTACAAGAGGAGCCTTTTGATAGATTGTAAAACTCCGGAGGAGAAATAAAAACACATGAGTTAAGTGCATTGCAAAGTATTATTTCCAAATCAAATCAACTCAAAATGAATAACCAAATTAAATCAAATAATATCTTTTCAAAAAGACCAAAGCAACGCAAACTCCTTGTAAACAAACTAATATTTACCGACTGGGCCTGTTCAAAATCTGTAATGAAAAAATGATCTTTTCCTGGCAGCCTTGTTTTTTTTGTTGCTACGAGTCGAAGCAGCTAAGGCCCATTTGTTTTACAAATCTTGAAATCTTGTTATCTTGCCATGTTTGGATTTGTGCATATTAATGTTCATATATTGCTCTTTTTCTCTGTGACTTTCTGCTTCATTTGATGCTTTTGAAGAGAGACAGGAGGGCACCAGAGAGAGGGGGGATATTGCGGTAAACTTAACCCAATAAAGGACAAATAATATGCAAAGATTTATGCTTCTCATCAATAATAATAATTCTGTAGAAAACGTCGTCGGGCTGACAGAATAATACCAATACAGATTCAGTTAGCAGCATGTGTTCTGTCTGCATTGGGCGTCCCCTCTCGGTGAGTCTTAATGTGTGCGTTATTGTTTGTGTCTGCTGCTGGTGAAAAATTAAAGATTGTTTTTGCCATGAAAGCCGTGTGACAACGTCGGTGGATCAGTCCAACCCTTTGTACCCAATTTAGTGCCAATCCGTCCAATCGTTGTTTTAGTCTGGACCAGACATTCATGATGCCCAGTGACTTTGGTGATGCAATGGATTTTCCCATAGCGCCACCAACAGGTTGACATAGTTTTCAGTGAAATGTCCTAACATCTATTAACGTTTCATCTATCACGTCATTAGGTCAAAATGTAATTTGTTTAATACTTTGATCAAATAGGAGAGAGCAGAGTCAGTAGGGACAGTTAGAAAGCAACCATGGCTCTGCCATTCACCATCCTCATACTCAGACATGCTCACGTACTGAGACATTCTGACTCTTCCGTGCATTTCATTCACAGCTTGGAAATTTACATTGTGTAAATAAAGTTTTGGCTCTTTTGTTATTTTTTTTTAGTCATGCCACATACAAAAAAATACAAGTTTGAAAGCTTATTTTCTGGCCCATCAATATGTCAGATGTTGTGTTTTCAGCTTGGCCCCAAAGGAGAATGAATGCAGCTTTAACTAAACACAGATACACGTCTGTTTCAACACTTTTACTAAAAAACAACATGTCTGAAAGCTTGTTTTCTGGCCCATCAGTTGACGCTAATGTTTGTAGCTCGCACATGAGTCCAAAGCGTGTCTGCTCACCCTGGGATGGTTGGGACAGTATTGTTAAAAGTCCCTGCCTTGTTACAAAATGTAAAGAAAACAGACAAAAACAAGATCATTTCCTAATTGAACAAGACCCATGAAGTCACTGAGAGAAGCCAGTCAGAAAACATTTTTTTTTGCCAAATTTCATATCTCAGTAGTCTCAGTAAATCTCAGTAAGACATGTGCGCAGAAGTGGCATTGTGACTGCACATTTTATCCATTTATTAAATCATTTTAATTTAGTAGCCCAGAACAAGATGTACCAACAGTCCAGGGAAGCAGAATTTTGGGGAAATGCGCTCTTTTGAACATTGCCTGCTAAACATCAGCATGTTAGCGCTGCCACTGTTTACTCTTGTTCATATTTCCACCCTTCTCTGTGTCAGACTTGTTGTTTGTGGTTCGTACTGGGACACAACAAGTTTTTAGGCCTTTTTGCCAATTTTGCAATTGTCAAGTTGTCAACGCTGCTGTGCACCCTAACAAAACAGGTAGTAACAGGTAACTGCTTAATCCAACATAATTGCGGTTATTTTCCACAAGGGTCTAATTTCCGTGGTTCCGTAAACTGTGATAGATGTTAACAATAATTATATAACAGTGATTTTAATGTTAACAGTTGTTTTCACAATTAAACAAATCTAGCCAACCTGGAGGTTTGTTTAAAACCAGTCTGATCATGTGACTGCTCCTGGTCGTTGACCCGTCACACGTTAGAGATGTCACTGTGTTCCCAGATCTCAGCTGTTAACTCGGTGAGTACAATGTTACTATAACTAGTAGAAATGATGAAATAAGTTACTATAACTTTTAAACTGTGTGTGTGTGTAATCCCCATCCTCTCTCTTTCTCTCTTTCTCACACACACACACACACACACACACACACACACACACACACACTGATGGATGCAGAGACATGAAGCTCCTCTCTTTCCCTCTTCGGCACGTCAGAAGCATTTTGCCGGGTGATTAATCGCCACAGCGAGCGTTCGAGCCCCGCGGTCGGCCCGGGGGCGTCGCCACGATCCCTGCACCTGCCGCTCTGATCCGCTGACCCCCCCTACATGCACACACACACACACACACACACACACACGCACACACACACACACGCACACACACACATTCTTACACAAACATAAAGCCACAGATAAATGTAAAACTGAGCAGGATATGCAAGCATTAGGCATGCAGAAAGAAATGCACTCACATAAGAGACATGATACTGAAGAGGCAAACAATAACTCAAAAATGCTTTTAATTTCTTTTACAAGTTGTACAAAAATCCTACAATTATTGGTTGAATTTCTTGTAACATAAATAATTAAACCCAGAAAACAAAACAAGAAGGGATGAAGCACAGAGGAAAGTCAGGATAACTCAGCGGCCCCAGCACAGCCCCTTATGGACCAACTCCAGTTCTGGGACCAGTGCCTTGCTCAAGGGCAACGACAGGGGGGATTGCATGTGTTTCCAAGTGCATGGAAACTGGGACACCTGGAAGAAATTGCTAAAATACACAATCAAATTTAGTTTGACTTTTGTCCAACAGGGATGTCTGAATCTTTGAGTTTTCCCCTGAAGATACACATTATCATGATACTTAAGTCACGATACGATATTATTGTGATATGCTGAGTATTGTGACATCAAACATTCAGATATATTGCAGTTTATTACCTATTTTCAACTGCAAATGATGCAGTTGGACAACATCTGTTGTATCTGAATGTATTCACTCTCTAATATCGATCATGTTGCTGTGAAAACATCTCATTCCAACAACTGGAGTCATTCAAGTTTCTCATCAAAAAGTACATTTTACGAGATCACATTTGAACACATCATGATAACGTTGTAATTTACTTTCGTCCAATACTCTTTACTTTTTACTGAAGGGAGCTTGAAACGAAGCCACACTGTTAATAAATGGAACCTCCGTATCAGAGTCGTACGGCTCTTCTCCGTTATAACAACATCACAACAAAAACACGTCAGGATTCTTCAACTGTGTTTTCTTTCTTTCCAAATTACAATGTAATATCTGGTGTGGTGTAGTCATTTCATCAAATTTAGGCGGCTTAATCCACATGCCCTCCTCCCATTATTCCAATAAAAATAAATTCTTCTGGACAGTTCTTTCACTCAGAGTTCTCTCTCTCTGTGCTTCTCTGTCTCTGCTCTCTCACCACCTGAGTTGGAGGAGGGCGAGCATGTGTCTCAGGCCCACACTACATCTGTTGCACTCCAACGTGTGTGTCGCACCACCGGTTAGCATGTGTGTGTGTGTGTATATATCTACTCTTGATGGTGCTGGTGAGGTGGTGTGTGTCTGTGTGTGTGTGTGTGGAGCAGCAGATGTCATTTGTTCTGAAGTCAGCAGCTGGATCCTAAGTTCCCATTGGGACCTTTTAATGTCTACAACACACACACACACACACACACACACACACACACACACACACACACACACACACACACACACACACACACACACACACACACACAAAGACCAGCCCTACCTGTGGACTCTACACTAACTCACGTAATAACCAATAACGGTAATCATTACATTTTAGGGTGGAGACTTGCTTTAAGGTTCGGGTAAAGTTAGGTTTAGGAAATTAGCGATTATAGTTTGAGTTAGAGTAAGTCTCCATGGAATGAGTGTGAGTCAGTATAATGTCCTCTAAAGTAATGTAAGTAATGTCACTATATGTGTGTGTGTGTGTGTGTGTGTGTGTGTGTGTGTGTGGATATTAGCATAGCTGAACTGCTGACCGGTAACATACGGAGCAGGTTACCTGCATACATTAACAACAAGTAACACACTCACGGATTTAATTTGCAAAACAAACCTTTGAAAGAAGTTTTGGGAGCACAGAACAAACTTCATCTGTTGTTTCTGCAGCAGGAAACGACTGGAAACAGAAGCTTTAGGTTCAACAGAACAAAGACAGGGTTCAGTGATAACTGCACTTATTAAATACTATTTCAATTTGTGTTGAAATGAAATCGTTGTAAATACATATACTACTAATAAAATGATTCATAATAATGTCATTTATTTATACCAATTGACAATCATTGATGATCCATATTGGCAGACGTAGATCCTTTTTTCTTTTGTTACGTTACAGCAGCTGCTCCAGACAAAAATTATTTTGCCACCGTCCCAAAAATAAATTGAACTGCTCTGATGTCAGTTCAAACCATCACACATTCTAAATGTTATCCTTTTGCTTTGTTATAGTCATCTCTAGTGTTTTCACACAATTCAAATGACTAATGATGAATACCAGATTGTATTTTTAATGTTGCTGTGAAAACATCTTCAAACAACTATGTAGTTTCTCACCAAAACTGTACTTTACGAGATCACATGTGAACACATCGTGATAAAGTTATAATTTACCTTCGCCCAATGCTCCTTTTCACTGAACAGAGCCTGAACACATCACAATGTAATTGAATGGAACCTCATTAGTAGCTCTCCTCCTGTCACTTTCAGATTTGTTGTTCACAGTGTAACATTATCAGGGATCAGGGAACAGAAAGCATAAATGCAAATCTCCCCAATCACGTGTTTTATCAGAATATCGGCCGATAATGATCGTCAGTAAAACTTTATCTCACACCGTGATAGTTAAACTGTAATTATTCCGTGGTTACATGTTCAGTAATATGTATGATAGCCTCGCCATGCCATCGACATAATCTCCTGACGTGTGCTTTGCCATCTAGTAACGAGTGTACTGAGATGTTCTCACAAAAATAGGACAACGCCTTCATACCTAGGACTCTCAGGACAAGCACAAGAGGTAAAAGATCCAAGAATTACAAATACATATTTTTCATCTTTTCACCAAATTAGTTTTCCAGAAGGTAATGAGCATATACAGAGTATGTAATTCTCTTTTGCAGTGTGGCCATTACATTCACCTTAAAAGGCCCGGGGAGTTCGGCCCTGTAGCCAGGCACCATATGGCCGTCTCATACAGGATCTCGCCTCGTCCCGACAATTAGGACCACGGGCTAAAACCCTGCTGGATCTGGAGCACAGCCAGATGAGAGGAGGACAGAGAGAGAGAAGGCAAAAGAGAGCAACATGAAGACCCAGGGGAGAACAAAAAAGAAAACGGACGTGAAGAAAGTGGTAAAGATGGAGAGGGTGAGGACGCAAAGAGGATAATGTGAGAGACAAGGAAACAGGGTGAGTATGAGGGCAGGACGGGGAAGCAATGATAATAATAATAATAATAATGAAAGGAATAAAAGTAGAGAAGGAAAAACTGACTAAGTGGGCTAAACAATGTTTAGCCAATTAAGCGTTGCAGAGGAATCCATGTGCACAATGAGCCACCCATGACTGAACGCAGAGGCAGAGCTGCTTAATTACAGCCCGAAGAGACGGGAGTCTTCATCAGAGCGGAAACAGAGAGGAGGGAGGAAGGAAGTGATTTCGAGTCTCGGGAAGGAAAGAGGGAAGGATGCGAGTACTGAAGGAAGGAAATAAAAGACTCGATCTGAGTGCAGTTTTTCTAAAAACATTCACAATCTTCTTATATTTATTAGATATGTAGCTGTGAAATACGAAAAAAACACAGACATGCAGTCACACATACTTGTGATGACACAGAGAGAGAGAAGGGGGAGTGGATGATGGTGAAAGAAAAACAACAACTTAGGAGGCTTGTAAAAAAACATGTCACCTCCAAACTAACAAAAACACACAAAGAAAACAACAATATTCAGCTTTAATTTAACAGAGAATGATCAAATCCAAACGACTGAAAACAAGAAGTAGGCAAGTCAAAGTGAATTCATATTCATGCATAGCTTTCAATCAATAATCATAAATATATATACAGTATATATAGTACATAGTATATATATATATATACATTTTGCAGATTCATCCACTATCAATGTTCTCAGACAACAGATACACTCTAATTTCAATCTATGCAGTTGTCTGCACCTTGTGAATAGTCGTTTCTTTGCAACTGCCACCTCAAACCCTTCACTTTTAAACTTCTTTACATTCCAACACTTCAATTACCATTTTGAGTCCTCTATTTATATTCTTTTTACATTTCGTCTGTCACTTTTAGTTGTTTGTCTTGGTGGTGTTACGTTCTTTAAAGGGGCTCAGTACAACATTCAGTGGATGTCTGTTGCCTCCACACAGCTCTCAACATGGCGACGGCTAACAGCGATAACGGTGCAAAAACAACGGCAACAGTGCGGACAGAGTTTAACTGAGGCGGAACCGGAGGTTGGGCGCTACGCTTCCGTGTCGACGCCATCGCTTGGGACGCCGTTATCAGCTGCAACCGGCGTGTGAGCGCCAGTGGGGCACGCTCACATGCGCTCACATAACCTTCCATCTTTAGACAGCAAAGAGTTGTTTGCTGCCATTAATGTTCTGAATAAAAACTCTTGAATTCAAATGTCATAAAGATACAGGTGGGTCAGCTTCAGGAGCATTGGGCTGCTGTAAAACGCTTGGTGAGCAATTTACGGAGAGTAGTAGCCGGCGATCGAACCGCCCCACCGACACTCACAGCCCTGTCCCACTTCCACTCTGAACACTCATTCATACTGCCCCTTTTATCGGTCTTGTCTTTTATTAATTGATGTTTACACCGTTTAGTTTTCAAACGTAGTCGTTAGGTGAGCTTCTGAGCCACACTAATGACCTCCTGGAACGTGTTAGTGTTGTAGTGGTAGTTTGTCTCTCACACGTCTCTCTCTTTAGTTTTTTTTAACCGGGAATGGGAGACCAAACTGGTTTCCCATTGAGATTCATAAAAGTAGGAATGTAGTAAAAATGTGTCATAAAATGAGTAAATAAAAAAGTCAAAAATAGCAAGTGCATTAACACTGCATTCATACTGACTATGAGGACTGAGTAGATAATGGGTTGTACAACAGATGGAAGAAAGAGTGAATCCACACGTACCACAGCTGAAACGAGAGTTTAAGAGAAACACTTTATTTATGGAAAACACAGAGAACAAATAGTTCATTTCCAGCCAGTTAAAAGCAGTTTGAACCTGGTTTAATGTTTCACATTTAACGCAGAACGCAGCAGATTCACTTTGCGCGTCTGTGTACGCGCTGCTTAAAGTGGTCAAATTAATAACACTGAACATTTAAGTTTATGGTATGTATCCCTGTCCGCCTGATGTATGAGGGTCATATTAGAGTTCACTGGAGGAGAGGAGGGGAGGGGGGGGGGGGGGAGAAACTTCTTCATTTATTTTCTGCTGTGCTGCCTGGCACACATGTTTAGCCCGGGGTGACGGCGAGCCAGGAAGTATTTCTAAAAACAGAGCAATTCTGGAAAAATCACTGGCAGCAAAACAACCCCCCCCCCCCCCCCCACACACACACACACACACACACACACCACCACCACCACATCCCCCCTCGATGTCTTTGGTTGGGTCATTGCATAATTTAGTAATCAACTACATTAAGGTACGGAGAGATGAACTTGCAGCTCGTGAGCATTTGTGTCAAGTTCATCGGCTTTTGCGGGAAAAACGGCGTCCGGGCAGCCTGCCGCGCTCAAATGAATCTCAAACTGCCTCCGATTTTCATCTGCTCCTGCGACGAGGGAGGGGACTAGCTGGGGCCCCTGCACACACACACACACACACACACACACACACACACACACACACACACACACACACACAAGCACCATTTGGTGTTTATGTAAATGTGCAAAAAACAAAATGGCTGACTGCCAAATCCTGTCAGTAAACAAAGCTTGTTTGAGTGCCAGGCAGAGTGTTGTTAAGGTGGACCGCTCAGGATGGAGGCTGAGCGGTAGGCGGCCCGGTGAGGCCGAAACACCTTAAACGAGGGCGCCGGTGACCATGTAGAGCAGCCTTTAACTTGTGATCGGATGCGGGAGCGTTGGTCTGCATCTCTCTAAAACAGGAACGATTGTTCCCGGGCCTCTTGGTTTGGGAGGTGGGGGGGTCGGTTGTCATGGCAGCCGAACAGCCAATAATCATTCAGAGCAGAACAGTGGATCTGACCAACATCAGCTTGTAGGTTGTAACTGAAGGTCCGTTTAAATCACCCCATCTAATGTCAGAAACCCCACTGAAATCAAGAGTTATGATAAACTGCAGTGTTCTGAAGTCACTTCATGTTCCCAGAATGGTCACCTCAGAGGAAGTGGTTGGATTATTCCCCCATATAATTCACTGCAGTTATGGTCTATACAGCCCTTTATAAGGTACACATCATACATTGAAATTAACCTTTCAGTATAATGCAAAACAACTGAACAGCAGCACTGACTAAAGTCTGAAAAATGACCACAGAGTTGAATACAGAGTTGTAATACTTCACAAAGTTTGCATTTATTACAAAGCTGTTGTTTTAGGTTGTTACATTTAGCTAGTGTATTAATCAGGTACCTGTTTATTATTGTATTATGTATAAACCAGAGGTGGGACCAAGTGATTGCCTTGCAAGTCACAAGTAAGTCTCAAGTCTTTTCATTCAAGTCCCAAGTCAAGACGGGCCAGTCCCGAGTCAAGCTCCAAGTCCTAAACTTTCAGTTTTGTGTCCTAAACAAGTCACACACAATAAGTGTTATTGATTTGGGAGAAGTCTGTATTTATGGTAATCTAGCATACTTTTTGATGACGTGGGGTTCAGTGACATCATTGCTTCAACAGGTCGTTCTTATGGTTGCAGGCGTGACTCTCCATCCTGTCAGATCATCCGCTTACCACATTAACCACTATTTGATGAAGAAAACCTGTATGTCCTGTCATTGTACGTAAGACTATTTTCAATCAGCGATCAAATTCCAGAGTCCTTAGTTTGTCCCTGAAGGCCTCGGCAGGTATCTTTAACCCCTTCAGAAGCTCTGAAGTTTGTTTAGATGCTTAAAGGATCACGCTAACCGTTTTCATCTGTAGGGAGGAGATAACGTGTTCCGCACTTATAGGAAGTAGAGATATATTCATTAGCTGTGTGTGTAATTAATTGGTGTCATTGAGTGTGATATATTTAGGCCATTTTCTTGCACCTCAGAGGCAACAAATAAGCTACATTCACCAAAGCACCAAACGTAAGGAAGGTTTATTTTCATCTCCCCTCTGCTTGGTAAGTGGTTATGATTTTTCTCGGGTGCATTTTTCTTGTAGTTTTAATGTGCAACTGCTGTTGCATTTAAGTGCATCTGCATTTTTCTTCTTTGCTAGAAATATCAGAAATGAAAGCATATTTCCTCCCTCGTCCTTGTGGTAACACCAGCTGTTCAGCGAAATTATTCAACATAAATTATGTTTGAAATCATTATCTTTAAAATAACTGAAATGTTTATTATTTTTTTTTTTATAATTATGTACACTATACACTTAACTGTCTGCTGCCTACTGACTGCATGCATTTTCCCAGTTCTTGTATAATCTTCCTCCTATTTTACCCGTTTTAGATTTCTTCATTTTTATCTTCACATCTTTACTTTTCTCATTATTTTCTTCCTTCTCAGTCAATATGATGTTTCTCCATCCCTAAACTTTCCCCTGCTCACTTCTATCATACAAGACATTCCTTAACATCAACGCTTCCTCTCCTTGGCTCTATTCTCCTCTTCTTATTTGTATTCAGTTATCCCTTCACATTGTTGATTATGCATGAAACAACTTCGCAACTTCTCTTCCATCTCTTTTTTCTGTCCTCCCTCCTTGCCTCTGATTCACTTTTTGCGATTGGAGGAAGGACGTAAGGAAAGGATGGATGATTCCCTTCAATCTGCCCCTGGCTCGCAGTTTGTGTAACCGCAGAGCAGAACTGATAATAATTAGCAAACGGGGACGGGATTAATTTGGTCGAAGTGGCGGCGGCGGCCCCCCCCCCCCCCCCCTGCAGCGCAGCGCTGTTTGCTCAGCTCATGGACGGACGGGAAAAATACACTAGCTAATTATTTCAGATAATGCAATTAAGATATGCACATGTAGCATAAATTCCACAATGGAAATGTAGACGTCAGCATAAGAAGCGCGCGTGTGTGTGTGTTTGTTACCTGCGCGTGGCGGTGTAGCCTACGTGCAGTAGTCTCTGGTGGCAGGTAGCAACATTAATCTCGCCCTGTTTTGGGTCTCCTAACTACACAGAGGTTATAGTCTGTATCTCAACATGCATATGGGTGTGTGTGTGTGTGTGTGTGTGTGTGTGTGTGTGTGTGAGTGTGTGTGTGTGTGTGCCGACTAAAAATAAGCCCATTTGAAATCTTTTTTCAAAAATGTTTATTTATCTCTGTCAACCTCGGCTCTGCATACTCATTCTTACACACACACGCGCACGCTGTATGCAATAGGCCAGGTGCAGCGGTATGTCTGTCCGCCATGTGCGTGTTTGTGTGCGTAAAGTGGTTGGTGTGTGTGTGTGTGTATCTACCTGCTACACTAATGATCTGCAGCTGTCAGCAACACACACACACACACACACACACACACACACACACACAGCCGAGAGAAGGAGGAGTGGAGAGAAATGGATGGGGGGGGGAAAAAGAAGAAAAACAAGGAAAGTAGAAAGAAAAGGAAAAGATGAAATCGAAAAATAGAATTGGGAAAGAAAAGGGTAAAAATAAAGAGCCTAAAAAGAAAGAAGAAAGGAAGAAAAACAAAAGTGTTAAAGAAAGGAATGGAAGAGTAAGCGGAGAGGAAGAAAAAGGAAAGGTGATGAGATGGAGGGAAGGAAGAGCGATGTAATAAAGAGGTGAAAAGGGAGACACAAAGGAGAGGAGGAAGAGAAGGAGAGAGACATGTTGGCATCTGTCCAAACGACAGCCTCTTCCTCTCCTCCGTTCTGGTTTGAATACCGCCGCATGTCATTAGAGCTGCCAATCAACAGCTGCCGCCGCTCTGCTGCAGCGTGCGACTCCATGCAGGATGACAGCTGCAGCCGACGCACAAACCCTGAACGCCGTGTGCTTCGGCTCCTTTAATGGGCCTCACCCACAGGACTCTGAGACGTGTGCGCTAACCTGCCTGAGGAGGTCAGCAGCCCCTCATCAGAATCAGGATCACTTTTGCAATCCTAGACAGTGAGATTTCACCTCTACAGGTCTCGATCAAACATCCAGACTGAGTAGAGTACAGAAGAGTCGCATAATGACCATAAGCAGGTGAGACAGATTTAACCAGAAAGTAAAACGACAGTAAAGTGCAAGATGGACATACAGGTAAGAATAGAACAACTGGTGAAAAAGCCTACCTAGCTCCCAGGTGTGCTAGAGAGGCTAGTTAACTTGCATATTTTACTGGCACGACAGAAACTTGAGTGAAACAGTCATGCAAAAAAGGGCAGTTCATTAGTCTAGATATTATTTCAATATAATTCAAATTGTCTCATTTTGTTTCTAGTTTCCCCAGTGTTATTAGTTGTTGATAGAACTGAATCCGATGTAAGCACAATTGTTTTTTTTGCCGTCTAAAGGAGGCCACGAGTATAAAAGAACCAGTAACCTGTGGAAAATAATTCCAATGTTACTATGGCATCATCTCCCAAAGCAACCCAATAGCCAGAAGAAATGTTGGCATTGTATGTTCTGCAAATCACGGATACGTTGAATGTCAACGTTTCTGAACCAAAAATATGTTTCATGGATATGTTTCATGTAGCCTTGTATAACAGTTCAGTTTGGGCAACATAACTACATGCTGAAGGTAAAAAAACATGTCACAACATAACGTAACAACAGTAACAACGTAACTACCGTGAATCATTTTAACAACCGCCCCTGGCAGACTTTCTTTTGTAATGTTACGTAACAAGTGTAACAACGCTAACTAACAAGCATAAAGCCAACGTTGACTTTTGGTTTCTTACCGGACATGAACAGCTATCTCCTAGGTGTTCGCTTTCAAAGATATAAATATGGTGTGGGCTAAAGTAATTCCCAGTTTGATTGTGGTGAAAAGAGGTGAAACAACTTTACAAATAACTAATCAACGTAAAAAATAAAGAAATTCCCCAAACATTCTTTATTGCTGAGATCTAGGTTGGCCAGCTGCTGGCTCTCTTCTGAGAAAAAACAAAAGTTGCTAAAATGCACTTAAAAACCAAATCTAGTGTGAAAGTACTTAGTTGGCAACACTACTCACAAGCTGGTTTGATAGCAGAGAGGTTGATGGTTAAGATAAGTCTAGATCTTTGAAAACATAGTTTGTTTCTTGTAAAGAAAATGATTATCTGAAACTGTTGAGATATCATTTAGATAAGTTTTACTCTGTGCCAATTGAAAGAAAGAAAAAGCTTGGAAATAAAGGAAAGGGCAATTATTTGAAATGACACACATGGAACTTCACAAAGGTGCCAGTCATGGCAGGGAAGAATGTTCTTCATCTGCACTGCCTCAACATGATGGACTGCAGGGCACTTTTTCAACATGCTTGGTTTTCAACATGGCGACTGGGACACAAACTTTTAGGAAAACACGGTCACAACTTATTGAACAGGGTCTGAAAATCGTTTTCATACAGTACACAGAGTTTTTTTTTTGACAACCTTCTGGGTTTGTCAAAGCTCGCCAGGTAAACGGATGCTTACCTCAGTGATTTAAATGTAGTTTATGGAAGGCATATACTGGGGCTAATACAGAGTCTGACAATTTGATCGGATATTCTGAACGAGATAAAATATAAATTGTACATAAGTATTTTAAGAGAAAATTCATCAGTAGTTTAGAAACTAGGCAGAACCTTTTACCGGACCTTTAACAATGTTTTTAAGCTGACAATGTTCCTTCACACGCCTGCTTCAGACTTGGGTGAAAAAAAAAAGACATGAAAATAAAGACAAAAAAGGTAACGTCCGTCACCAGTGGTCAGATTTAAATCTGATCCCCTCATTCATCACAGCAACGTTTTCCAGACAGGGAAACCCAAATGTCAAAATACTGGGACAGGAAGAATGTCTGTTGTTATGGCGACCGGGTAAATATTTAAGGACTCGGGGAGTTTGTTCAACTGGTGAGCTGAGGGCTGAGGGCTCCATCTCACCCTCCGGACATCTGTCTGTCTGTCTGTCCTCAAGTTGACTTTTTCTATGCTTTTCTTTCTTTCCCTCCCTCCATCTGTATGTACTTCTCTCCGCTCAGTAAGCTTTATAGTTCGGACAACCAAGCAGAAAAACCAACAAAATCAAACTTTAGTTAGCTACTCCCCAAATTAAGACTAAATCTGCTATCAAGCTAATTTGCCTGATTTTCAGTGATCATCAACTGGTGAGGACTTTGAGGTTCTGTCTTGTTTGCACCAATATGTCACTGAGCTATCGTGTAATTTCTGTAGCTATTAAAATGTATTCTGCAAACCCTCAATCATTTGATGGCTACAGTTTGCCACATTAAGCTGGACACAGAGTTCTTAACCAACTTCTGGATTAAGATTCATGAGATACCTTGCTATAGCTGCCAGCATTAACTTTCCAATCAGGAAAACAAACTGATGGTTTCTGACTTAAAGTGCATTCACGTTATGTGTTTTGCAGTATTTACCTCCATCCTGCTACAAACTCGGCTCCAATATTAATGTTGTTAACGGTGCAGTTTTTTTTGCAACAAACATGGTCGCTGCATCTGCATGCTGATATTTTGAAAATAGAATATGTTTTTTGTGGGTAATTTGTCATTGTACAATCAGTTTTTCGTCCATCTTTCAGCTCAAGCATTGGTCAACAGCAACTGAGTCGGTGCATCGTGGGTCAAAGTTCAATTAATGTGCTCTGCTCGATACACTGTGGACATCCTCGCAGAGCCGTCACAAAGCGCCTCCACAACGATGGAGAAAGGGCTAAGAGCTGATAATGTGAATATGCCATAAAGCCTGCTTTGCTCTTGTCCTGTCAGAAATCAAAAACCCACCGTAACAAGAATTACTACCACTTTTGAGTGTTAAACTTTCTACCATTGTCCCCATGTCCACCTCACTTGTATGTCTCCCTGTCACGTTCGGCCACTCTGTTCCTCCCAACAGCCACATAGTAGGTCTCTGATTGTATAGACTTCTTTTCCAGAGGAGACACCACCTCATGGCCATTACAGAAAAATGCAAGTTTAAGGCACCTCCGCATTATCTTCTCTCTTCAGAACCGGAGGTTGCCGCCTGGTAGGAAATAATTCCATTGTGCTTTTTCTAGTAGAGTCAGAATTCTTTGAGTTCCGAGCTGTCTGGATCGCAGCATAGTACCAGCCTCTTTTCCCCAGTCTGCCAATTTGTCAAAGTTACCGTGTGCCTCAAACCTTTGCTTTCTATCATGTTGTCGTTCAACGTGCTGGACAAACGTACCTGAACCCCACATTGCTCCCGAAGCTTGGGCCATTGGTGTGTGAATGTGAAATAGTTTAGATAGATGAATGTAGACAGAATGTAGTTTAAAGCGCTTGAGTGGTCAGAAGACTACTATTTACCATTTGCCACTCGCAATGGAAGGGAGGAGGATGCTATGACATATTGTGTGGAATGGTCTATAGTTTCTTTCTTTCCACCATTACTTTACCATTACAAACATTTTAAACTTGTTAAAAGTTTCTTCTGCACACATGAGGTCAATGGCCTTTTTCTTGACTAAATCAGGTAATGGTGGCTAGAAAGAAACTTGGTAATAAATATTTCCCTCAATAGAGTCAGGATGACCTACACTGTCTCTCTCTCTGATTACATCTACTTGTCTCTCTTTCTCCGTGCACAGCAGCTGCTTATCCTCACCGCTCCAGTGTTGTGTGCGAGGGATCGGATAGCACGGCATATTTTCTCACCAGCTGTATGGGAGATGGATTATCCTAAAGCCTGCAGGTTTACATTTATTACATTTCCGCCTTAAGGCTTACAGCTCTGAATATCAGACACACAGCTCACTCAGTCCTAAAGGCCATTGATTGTTCGTGACTAGTTACGTCACGCGCCCAAGTCACGACTATTTCACAGTCAGAAACGACTGTGAAATAGTTGAAATTTGGTCACTTAGCGCAGGGGTACTCCACAAAAAGCCTACAGACGCAGTCCGACATACAGTATAACCATGTTTTAAGTATTTCTGGCTCACTGTTAGCAAACACTAGCCTACTGCAGCATCCAGCAGACACAGATTAGTATTATCATCCCACTGTAGCTGTGTTTGTGTCCACCTGATGAAGGGAAGTCCAATACTCATGCTTCTTTAAACTTTAAAAATATCTGGCATTTATGCTGTTCCACGTACTTCACCAAATTACTCAGACAGGTTTTCATCTCCTTGCAGGTGTACTGCCTGATGATGGCAACACTCAACACTTGATTCCTTCTAAACTTTGGTTGAGATAGTCACTGGCTCCACCGGAACCCCAGAAATAAAGCCCATTGCTCCCAGAGGCTCATCCACCATCAGACCGTTAGATGATAGATTTCCTCCCTGCTCCCCAGAGGATGAACCCATTAGACTTGAATGATAGCATGACCTTTCCTCTAATGTCAATCTCAGGACACATGTATTTCCTCCACTGGTAAGGCTCTATAGCTAAATCATTTACATGCAGTCTGTTCCTTACAACGCCTTGACAATGGGGCTGTTTGTTTGATGTCCCCGTCTCAGTTATCACCCTGCCAGTGAGTTCTCTGAGAGCGTTAACACTTGTTCACGAGTGTCAGCAGCTGAGGTTGAAACACCTGACTGTGTGTTTGATAGTGTTTAACATCCACATCACCAACAATATGGGGAGAAAAATAAATGCTTTCATATTTCTGCAATAAAAACTGATGTTTTAATTATTTTGTCTGTTCTGAGGTGCGCGTGTGTGTGTGTGTGTGTGTGTGTGTGTGTGTGTGTGTCATTAAACTCTAAATGAGGTCACGTCCCTCCGGCCGAGTGTTGTCTGCAATCTGCTGTTCTGCAAATCAGAAAGGTCAAAGGTTGCGCCAGTCGGAGCCACGTTTGGCTGCTGCACTTTTGCTAATGAAATGAATTAGTATTAATTGTATAGAGTTAATATTTGAATGAAATGTAATGAACTGAGGCCAGAGCAGGGGAACAATCTGGAATCATCTCTGTGGAGGATTAAAGGTTTTACGCTGATTATGTGACCGACTGCCGGGTCACGAGGAGCTCACCAGGAGGACAGTGAGATGCTCCTGGGTCTGTTTGGATCTAAGAAATAGTCTTTCTGTGTGATTATTATTGTGGTCCCTGTAGAGTCAAATAGACCATTTTGGTGAGTATGCTTTGACACGTTGCTACCTCGGTGTCTGGGAGATGTCCGCGTTTTCGTCTTTCAACTTTAACCCTTTCACAGTGTGCTATCAGTTCATGAAAGTTAGGTGGAACATTTTGGTCGCCTTAAAAATGTCTTATTCAGTGTGGAGTTTAGCACTTGAGTCAGTAAGGGGTTCCAAAAAAAAAAGATGGCGACGGCCAAAAACCAAGATGGCAACAGCCAAAAATAAAAATAAAGAAACAGGATGGACTCTGGCAGTGGCCATGGTGTCTCGAAAAATGTCCGCTAAGCTACGCTGTGTGGAGAGAAAAATTAAGAAAGATTAAATACTTGGAGAATCCAACTCTGCTTGGTTGAAGAATTGGATTTAGAATCAAAATCGTCATAGTCCAAATAAAAACCGGGGAGAACTGTCTGTGATGGCGGTACCCAAGTCCACACCAGAGTAACTACACTTTGTAATGTACCCACTCACCCTCACATTTTCACTTTAATTTGAACTTTTATACCACCTAAAGAGCTATCAAAGAATGGTTCTTTGAGGCACCATTTCTGGTTCTGTGAAGAACTTAAAGTAAAGTGTTTAAGAAAATGGTACTCCAAAGAACCATAGTCCAAAAGGTTCTTTGTGGAACCAGAAACGGTTCTTCTATGTCATCACTCTAAAGAACAATTTACGGTTCCAGATGGTGCCTTTATCTTTCTCTGTGTTCTGTGAACTGTCTAAAGAAACAAAACTAAAATGATCTTACTGGAAAGAATGAATCTTTTCGTCACCGGTCAGGTGGGTCTCTGTCGGTTTCAAGAAGCTCTCTGAAACTTTTGCCTCCCATCTCTTCTTCTCCTTCCTTTTCTTTCTCTCTGATGGACTAATTATTGTCGTTGTTCTGCCGCTCGCGCTGCTGCCTGCCAAATGGAATTAAAAACCAATTATTGATAAATGAAGAGTGGCTTTAGCTTTGTGTGTGTGTGTGTGTGTCTGGAACCCAGCCTAGACCAGAGTACTACATCTGTCATCCAAACCCCGTGACAACCACTCATGTGTGCCGTCGCATCCTGCACATTCAACACACACATCTGCACCGCAACGCCTTCGCTGCAGGAGTGTGTGTGTGTGTGTGAAATATGTTTGTCTGGGCATCTGTGCTTTCATATGTGTGTGTGATGTATCTCTGTGACATTTTAGCATGTGCACATGTACGTGTTTGCAGGTGTGTGTGCAGGTGTGTGTTCCTCAGCTGTGTGTTTGTCGGGTGTGTTCTGCGTTCGCGTGACAGATTGACGTGTGCACAGATGGCGGATGATGAACATATGAGTTTCACTTCACACTTTACATGTTGACATGACAACAGTTTTAAAGAACATACAAGAGCAATAAGATGAGTCAAATTAAAACAAACTTTATTGATCCGTGTGGAGTATTTTATTCACTGCGGTGGCGAATGCGATAGGATTACGCTCTGATGAAATAAATCGGATGTCATGTCTGTCCATCCTGTAAGAAGGATCCCTCTGTAATTGTTCTCCCTCTGAATTGAGAGTCGAACAATAGAGGTTGTATGCTGCACAGGCTGTGAAACCCTCTGAGGAAAATGTGCATTGTGTGATTTTGTATAAATAACTTGGACTCGACTTGAAATTGAATAAAGTAGGATAGAAATAAAACAGCAAAGTGCGAAAAAGAAGAAAGAAGTGATTAATAGCAAGCCACATTCATTTGTACAGCACCTTTAAAACACAGTGGAAATGCAAACCGGTTTACATAACATTACAAAATCAAGAAAATAACATGTAACACTAAATAAAGAGTAAAATAAAAAAGGGGAATAAGATAATAAAAATAGACCAAACACGCTGCACACCTATACAGGAGTTTTTCTTTTTTGATTAGACCTCGGAGCCATGCCCTCTCATGCAATGATATCTTTGGAAAAGTTAGTTTTTGTGCAGCAACACCAGCGATTAGTGCGCCTGCAATGCAGAAACCTGTTTAGAGTAAAACTACTTGGTTATAGCTTCAGGAAAAGATGGTGGCTTGGGTTAAAATATGTATATTTGTTTCGTAACTCACATGTGGCATTAGTTAAGTATGTCAGTTACTTAACAAAAGTAAGGTAAGATAAGTCAAAGTTGACTTTAAGTTTCAAAATCACCTGGGTGAAAGTCCTGTGTTTGTACGACACGTCCATCCACCCAGACCTACTCCCTGACCGAACTTTGTCCCTCTTTATTCTATATCACCCTACTTCCCTAGACGCCCTGGCTCATGATTCCATGGGTTAGGTATTAGTACGTACAGTGAATGTCAACAGCCTGCATTAAATTGAGGTCGTCCAACTCAGTGAAGCAGGTGTGATGCTGAGGTCAGACCAGAGTTGGTGTGGTCAGATCGCTCCCTATTTGCTAGGTGCCTTGCCATTATTCCGAAACCCTAATCATCCGAAATGTCTCATTGGAGCGAAACCCCATTTGTCCAACAGTTAAAGCAAACCATTGCTCCATTGATTCAAAATTACACTCACCCTGCAACAAACATGGGCACATGGCTAACTATTATAAAGAGTGAGATTCTTGTGCCCTGTCCACACTACTCCGTTTCTCCTTGGATGCAGATTTGTCAAATAGAAACGATCTCCGTCCACACGGGAGTTTCAGCATCATTCTCGAGTTGATCTGCGTCCACACGGCAGCCGTCGAAGGCGGACAGCACGTGACCATTAACTACACTGGGCATGCGCGTGACGGTGTAAACAGGAAGTGAATTGCTTGCTTAGTTAAAAAAAAAAAAAATACTCGCTCTGTCTCTCTCTCTCCAAATTTACTTTAACATCAACACTTACACATAAACGTTTACTAGATTATGGGTCCATCAATGTGGTCTCTCACTCGTTTCCTCCGTGTTGTTGATGTCTGTTCTCACTAGTAGCTCTGAACGTCATGTCCGCCTAGCTAGCTTCTAAGCTAATTTTAACATTACCGCCAATGGAGAAATGCTAACCGCGATTAGCATTACAGCGGTGCGGGTCTATCTCTCTCACATCAAATTTACTTTAAAATCAACACTTACACGTAAACGTTTACTAGAATATGGGTCCATACATGTGGTCAACACACGTCTCTCACTCTATTCTGCTCTTCCTTCGTGCAGGAAAGCTTAGCAGATCGCTAACAGTAGATCCGTGAAATAAAGACCATGGAATCCATAGAAGAGTTTCAAGACTTCAGTGTGAATCTTTATTTGTAAAACTGTGGAAGCACAATATGAAATATGGCTTTACGAACTGTCCCTATACACATTACACGAATACAAAACAACAATCCATGATATAGCCAGCATGTAACATGTCCGCCTAGCTAGCTTCTAAGC
Organism: Anarhichas minor; assembly: GCF_050575085.1. Lineage (NCBI taxonomy): Eukaryota > Metazoa > Chordata > Actinopteri > Perciformes > Anarhichadidae > Anarhichas > Anarhichas minor. The sequence goes on along the minus strand of NW_027466519.1, from coordinate 6,917,112 downwards.
TAATTTTAACATTACCGCCAATGGAGAAATGCTAACCGCGATTAGCATTTAATACAACACAAATGTTATACTAAACACGCGAATAGAATATATCTACGTACATATTTTCATGCTCCATAAATACATACTTACAGACTAAGGTCTCTCAAGGCTACCAAACGGAAGAAGTAAAACGTTAGAGCAGCATGTCTTCTCATTAGAATCTAAAAACAACGGGCTGCTCCATAGGGCTGATGCCGGTCACGCCGCTCGCTAATCACTCCAATAACAGCTGCTTCCTCCACAGAAATGCAGACTTTTACTGCATAGCTGCTGCTAGCTGTTGTGCTAGCAGCAACGCTTGCAATTAGTTATCCATGTTGAAATGAATCGCTGGTAGCCCAGTTTGTTTTCTTCCGGGTACGGGTCATGTGATAGTGAGTGTGACGAATCAGGGACGGAGACGTCATGGTTGCCAAGAACCAATCCAGTAGCGAACACGGGTGTGGGCGTAATTTTTTCTAAGCACATCCGTATCCGACCGTCCACACGCAAACGCAACCCCGGAGTTCTCAAACACCTCCAACCTCGCCGGAGTTTTCAGATCCCTCCGTTTAGGGTGCTCCAAAACTCCGGCGTAGTGTGGCTGCTCAGTGTAAACGTAGCAAATACGGAGTAAAAACGGAGTAGTGTGGACATGGCCTTGGTTGCACTTTTTTTTCCTACCATGAACAAGGCATGACCCGCCCTACTCTGATGATTGGCGTACTCTAATATTGTTCGGTTCAGAACCTAAAAACAAAGGAAAGAAGCTGGTCCTCCGTCTTCGAATCAAAACAGCTGGTTCAAGTTAAAATCTAAAGGATTTATTACCCAACAAATGCAAAAACAGTTACAAACCGAATCACACTATTAATAATATAATATTTTATGAAATTGAGGCCCAATCCGGGCCACCCGGCAGACTAGTGTCTGGCCGATGGCCCGCAGAGGATCTGAAGCTCTCTTCCAATTCACAGTCCGTGTGTCCAAGCAAAGTCAGGTAAAGTCTCATGTTTCACATTCTTCTCCCCATCGATCAGCTCAGTGATTGGCTGAAATCCGATAGGCTCCTCCTTGGCCTATGACCCGTTGGTCCAGCCTCCTTCTTCCTTAAAGCAGCACACACCAACATCCTCGCTTGGCCATCCTTCACTCATTCATATGGGCGTATCTGAAAAGCCTCACTCAAAATTCCTCACCTTCATGGTTCAAACCATTCAGTGACTATTCTTACAGTGTTCAATTCATACTGTGACTATACTTTTTAGTTTAATTCATTGATTATGCTTTTATGGTTTAACACTTCTATAACTAAATATTGACATACAATATCCACCACTAGGGGTGCTATTAAACATACTAGCAATGCTTTTTAAACTTAAATTCCTAATATTATTACCCTGAACCTAACTAATCTCATCCTTAGGTTAGGTTTAGTAAAAAACATCACGGTTTTGCTTAAAGCGACTATTTTTGTTACGTTATTAAGGCAAAATACGTAAATTACAATAAATCAATGTTGACTTTGGGTTTCACACGGGACACTAACTGCAGTCTCCTGGGTGAAAGTCCTGTGTTTTTTCACCCATCCATCTAAACCGACCTCTCTATGCTGACTTCCAGAAACATATATGTGATGCGTCCAAAACAAACTTAACCCGTGACAAAATGCATTTCCCTTTAAACGTATTTCATAGTGCTATCTTGTTGTATGGGACGGGGCTGGTTGGACTGAACTGTGCGTGAATAAGACTGGGTTGAGTCTGAGCTAATGCTGTGTTCAGGTGCTTTCTTTTCAGCTCATAGAGTTGGATATTTTGCACTTCTTCACCAGGATGTTAAACTTTTAAAAGAGAAACAAATTCATAGTAACAGAGTTTCTGATGTGGGATGTTTATGGACAAATGATGATTAATGATGATTTCTTTGTAGGGCTTGTTATTTTTAGGTCTAGTGTTCGTTTTGATTATTTTTAATGATGAATACACAAATGTGTGTGAAAAATGTTGTTGAAAAAAAACTAATTTGCATTACAAAACTCAATGCTAACGATTTATTATTTTTCTAATGACTTTCAGGGAGAGACACAATTCGGGGCTTATTTTTATTTCCTTGCCTTTTGTTTCATTCCCTCTTAGGTACAACTGATTCCCTAGGATTACCTGTTCTCCAGTAAACCGTGGTAATAAATGTCTTCGTTGCAACACAAAACAACATTTACATGAGTAGGGACATGCATTCTGCATGAAAAACAGCCACTAAATGATCTTCTTTTTAAAATATCCATGAAAATGATGAGCCTTAATAACACGAATAATTCACAGACAGAAAACCCACTGACAAAAATATCTACATACATACAGTTTAAACCTCCTCAAAAGTAAATTATTATTAATCCCGGTGATAACACTATGAATTCATCAACTGATCTCTATCTGTAAGGACCAGGCTATTTTTAGAACTGCTGCAAGGGAATATGTGTTTCCACATGTATATATTTATATGTATGTGTGTGTGTGTGTATATGCGTGTTAGTGGGGGTCGAGGGACAGGAGTTGTTTTCCAGAAAATAGTTTTGTAATTACATCTGCGAGGGGGGAAACTCGTTATCTACGTTAGCGAGCGGCCGACGGCAAACGCTTTGAAATATGGTTCCTCTTCAGCGCGGCGACGCCAAAATACTGGTAATAACTGCTGATAAACAAGGCGAGTGTAATTGCATCTATTTGCATTTTTAAATAATGCCGCTGAAAAAAATAAATATGTTTGCTGTAGACAGTGGCTGCTAGGTGTAAACTGTAAAAGCGCTCACACACAGGGGGAGCTGCTTTCTTTTTATAAATATATATTTCTGCCTGTTTTCATTTCAGATTATCATTTCAGCTTTTTAATAAGCGGATATATTATCTCATCATTTTTAAGGATTAATATTAGTATTGTTTCAGAGGTTTGAACTAGGGAGACACTGCTGCCCTTCAAAAAGTTTCAAATGCCTTTCAATGACGGTGTCACAGCTCTGTCACTTCTGTCAAGCTTTTTCCACCTTTCACTCACCTAATCAGTTCATTCAGTGCACCTGCCAGTCACACTCACCTCATCAGCTCATCACTCTCACCTGCTCACTCTGCCTCTTCACCATTTAAACCCCTGCCTCACACACACTCACTGCCAGATCGTTATCCGCATTCATGCTAAACTTTCCCGCATTCACCCATGGACTGATTCCCTGTTGCCGACCCTGCCTGTTCCGGACTACCTCGCCTTGCCTCTGCCCTGGTAACTTACTCAGCCTTTCTGTCCTTGACCACGAGAATCCTGTCGCTGATTCTTCCGGAGAATATTCTGTGTGTTGAAAATAAAGAACTTAAATCATACCAGTCCCGGTGTTGTCGTACTGCTCCTGGGTCCTAACTACACCCGTTACAGTACGATCTGGCCACATCATGGATCCAGCAGACGGCACCACGGCATGGACCCGGCTCGAGGCGATCGAGGAGACGATGCAGCGAACCGAGACCATGGTGGTCACCAACACCGCCGAGGTTCACCACACCCTGGCGAATCAGAACCAGATTCTCATCACGTTGATTGACCAGGTACGACAACTCACGTCAGTCGCAGCTCTGACCAACGCGACGGCGTCGCCGCCACTTGCTCTGGTTCACTCGGGAATGGATCCAGCAGTTTCTACGGCGGTCTCAGAGCCCCGGGTGGGGGAGCCCGAACGTTATGCTGGGGATCCTGAGGGTTGCAACGCATTCCTGATGAACTGTTCCATCCTGTTTGCGTTGCAGCCCCGCACCTTCGCGTCTGAGGACGCCAGGGTGGCGTTTACCATCAACCACCTGACATGGAGAGCTCACCTGTGGGGAACAGCGGAATGGGATCGTCGGACTCCTGCCTGTGCTTCCTTCCAGTCTTTCTCCGCCGAACTATGCAAGGTTTTCGGACTGGTGTCCAGAGGACCGGACGTCACCGGAGGGCTAATTGGGCTCCAGCAGGGCCACCGATCTGTCACGGACTATGCCATTGATTTCCGGACTCAGGCACGGTTAAGCTCTTGGAACATGGACGCCCAGTGTGATGCGTATCTACTCGGGTTAGCGGATTACGTCAAAGATTAACTCATCGCGTTCGAGCTACCCACATCCCTGGACGGACTTATCGAGGCAACCTCCAGAGTGGATCGCCGCATCCAGGTCAGGCGGCTGACAAGGCGCCGGGAACAGTCAAGCCAGGCGGGTCATGTTTGCTCACAATTGCCCGTTAAAAGCCCGGGCTCGCCAGTAAGGAAGGAAGTACTGGTGAGCCGAGCAGTTTCCCGATCCTCCGCTTGTCAACGACCACTTTTCCACACCCAACTACTGTTAAACGGGGGCTCCCATACTATTTCCACCTTCCTGGATTCTGGAGCAGACGCATCTATTATGGACGAGGACCTCTGTACACAGTTGGGGATCGACCGGATACCTCTTCCCCAGGCTGTTCCAGTTATTGTTCCTGTTCTTCTGGGCACAGTGACGCATCAAACCGTTCCGGTACACATGCTGCTGTCCGGCAACCATCACGAGACCATCAGCTTCCACATCTTGCAAACCCCTCGCATCCCCCTCATTCTGGGATACCCCTGGCTGCGTCGACATAATCCGCACATCGACTGGACTACGGGGGCTTTTCGGGTTTGGAGCCAGTCCCGTCATCTAGTCTGCCTGAAGCAAGCTGCCGTTCCGCGAGGTGCCGCGCTCACCAATTTCACCCCTGAGCTTACGGGGGTTTCTGCGGAATACTTGGACTTTAGGGAGGTGTTCAACAAGTCCAAGGCCATGTCTCTGCCTCCCCACCGTCCGTATGATTGTGCCATCGACCTCCATCCTGGGGCGCCTGTATTCCCTGTCTGCTCCTGAAAGAGAAGTGATGGACAATTATATTAACGACTCCCTGGCTTCTGGTATCATATGCCCCTCGTCCTCTCCTGCAGGGGCTGGATTTTTCTTTGTGGAAAAGAAGGACAAGACTCTCAGACCCTGCATCGACTACCGGGGCTTAAATGAAATCACGATTAAGAACCGGTACTCCTTGGCGCTCATCACAACGGCCTTCGAGCTACTTCAAGGAGCCACCATCTTCTCCAAGCTTGACCTCCGCAATGCCTATCACCTGGTCCGGATCAGAGAAGGGGATGAGTGGAAGACGGCATTCAATACACCTAAGGGACATTACGAGTACCTTGTGATGCCCTATGGCTTAACCAACGCCCCCGCCATCTTCCAGGCCCTGGTTAACGACGTGCTCCGAGACATGTTGGACCGGCACGTATTCGTCTACCTCGACGACATCCTGATCTTCTCCAAGAACCAAGAGGAACATGTGTACCACGTCCAGTCCGTGCTTCAACGCCTACTGGAGAACTCCCTGTTTGTGAAGGCGTAGAAGTGCGAGTTTCATGTTCCCACGGTCTCATTCCTGGGTTATATCGTCTCCCAGGGTAGCATCCAGATGGACCCCGCAAGCTCCCGCAAGCAACTTCAAAGTTTCCTGGGGTTCGCCAATTTCTATCGGAGGTTCATCAGGAATTACAGCGCGGTCGCTTCCCCACTCACCGCCCTCACCTCCTCCAAGACCCCTTTCCGTTGGACTTCTGCAGCTGAAGAGACCTTCCAGAACCTGAAGTCCAGGTTCACTTCTGCACCCATCCTCCGAGTCCCGGATCCAGACAGACAATTTGTGGTGGAGGTGGATGCCTCCGACATAGGAGTTGGGGGTGTCCTGTCCCAGCGTTCGGCCACTTACCAAAAGCTCCATCCCTGCGCCTTTTTCTCGCGACGGCTTTCCCCCGCAGAGAGAAACTATGACATTGGTAACCGAGAACTACTAGCAGTGAAGCTGGCCCTGGAGGAGTGGCGGCATTGGTTGGAGGGGACCAAGCTCCCATTCCTGGTTTGGACCGACCATAAGAACCTTGAGTACATCCGCACAGCCAAGAGACTCAATTCCCGACAGGCCAGGTGGTCGTTATTCTTCACCCGGTTCCACTTCACGCTCTCCTATCGCCCCGGTTCCCGCAATGTCAAGCCTGATGCCCTTTCCCGTCAGTTCCAGGGGGAGGAGGAATCCACCTCTGGCTCCTCATCCATCCTCCCTGCCTCCTGTCAAGTAGGCGTTCTCACCTGGGAGATTGAGGAATCGGTGAGGGCCGCGACTAGGGGTCAAGCCGGTCCCAGCGCGTGCCCTCCTAACTGCCTGTTTGTCCCTCAGGCTCTTCGGTCCGACGTCCTCCAGTGGGCACACTCCTCTCTACTTACTTGCCACCCGGGCATCCAGAGGACCCAGGACATCCTGCGGCAGCGCTTCTGGTGGGTCTCGCTCAATGAGGACACCAGGGAATTTGTCAACGCCTGCCCTGTGTGCAACCAACATAAACCTTCCCACCAGGCTCCGGCCGGCCTCCTGCGGCCTCTCCCAGTGCCTCATCATCCATGGTCTCACATCTTCCTGGACTTTGTCACCGGACTACCATCATCTGAGGGCCACACTGTCATTCTGACAGTGGTCGACAGATTCAGCAAGCTGGCCCATTTTATTCCTCTCCCCAAACTCCCATCTGCTAAGGAGACAGCTGAACTCATCTGTCTGCATATCTTCCGCCTGCATGGAATTCCAGTCGACGTTGTCTCCGACCGAGGTCCGCAGTTCACCTCCATCTTTTGGAGGGAGTTCCGCACTGTGCTGGGGGCCACTTTCAGTCTGTCTTCGGGGTTTCACCCTCAGTCCAACGGTCAGACGGAGAGGAAGAATCAGGAGATGGAAACAGCCCTTCGCTGCATGGTCTCCCGGAATCCTGCCTCCTGGTCCCGCCAGTTGATGTGGGTGGAGTACGCCCATAACACCCTGACCAGCTCCGCCACAGGCTTGTCACCCTTTCAGTGTGCTTATGGGTTCCAGCCACCTCTGTTCCCTGCATTGGAAAGGGAAGTTTCCTGCCCATCTGTCCAGACATTCATCTGCTGCTGCCGCCAGACCTGGGCTAGGGCCCGAGCAACCCTGCTCCGGTCTGCGGACCGGAGCAGCGGCTAATCGACACCGCACTCCAGCCCCTATCTACCAGGTGGGTCAGAGGGTGTGGTTGTCAACCCCGGACCTACCTTTGCGGGTGGAGTCTAAGAAGCTGGGCCCAAGGTTCATCGGGCCGTTCGAAATTGAGAGGATCATCAACCCGGCGGCAGTAAGGCTCAAGCTCCCCAAATCCATGCGCATCCAACCCACATTCCATGTATCCAAGGCCAAACCGGTCCTGGAGAGTCCATTGGTGCCGGCTGCTCCACCTCCTCCGCCTCCTCGCCACATTGAAGGAGGTCCGGTCTACTCTGTTCATCGCCTGCTGCGCTCCCGCCGCTGGGGGCGAGGCCTTCAGTACCTGGTCGACTGGGAGGGATACGGTCCGGAGGAGAGGCAATGGGTTCCGGCTCGGAACATCTGCGTCCCCCGACTCATGGCCAGGTTTCATAGGCAGCACCCAGAACAACCGTCTAGGACCCAGACGACTGCCAGGAACACCCAGCAGGTCCCTGGTGCGGACTATGAGAGACCTCCCTCCGGGCCCAAGAAACCCTACCACCTGAACCCCCCCCCACCCACCCGGATGGGGATTCTGACTCTGCGGCCTCGGAGAATTTTTTGCCCGTCATAAGTGTTCCACAAGTGTGTGCAAGCATTCAGTAAAGCCCACAATATCAGTTTTTATAATAATCTTTTCAAATGTTTTGGATGAAAACCTGTTCATTCATTCACATTATGTCTCTCCGTTTCTCTATTTTCCATGTCCTTTACTATATCGATTTCATTCTGTCCCTCTCTTCAATCTCCACATATCTATTTCATCTTTTTCTTTCTCTCTTCTTACTTCCTCTTTGTATTTAGCCCCTTCTTCTTTTTCTCCATCTATATTTCCTGATTCAGTCTTGTCTTCCCTTTTACTCACTCATCACTCTTTCCATTCCCCGTTTCTCTGTCAGTCTCCCCATTTCGCTTCCTTCCACTTTTGTCTTTCTCATTATCCCAGTCTTGTCTCTCTTGTCCCTTTGTCTTTCCTTTAATATTTGCTTCTCCCACCCTGTCCTCCTCAATTCTCCCCATCCCTCTCTCCTCTCCACCTTCACCTGCATAACAGCGGTGGGGTGGGATGGTGTTAGGGTTGGTTTAATTAATACCTCAGCATCTCCCCGCTCTGCTCCCTTCTCAGGCTCCGGACATTAATCAGAGGTATTTTTGGGGGAAGCGAGGCGGCGCAGGTGCAGATCGTCGGGGCAGAGAGAGAGTCGGATGATGTATGGAAATACACGGTGGACCCTGATCCGGCCGGCCAATCATCATCCATCATCATCCGGTCGCCGGGCGGAGCAAGATATTCCCACCAATGGGGAAAAAAGAGAGGCGACGGCTTCGCGTTTCTCTCATCACGACAAAACAAGGTGGACGGGTCAGAAGTGGAAAACAGGAGGCAAAGCTCCCTCCGCGTCCATCTGGATGTTTTGTAGTGCTTCTTTCTCTGACCACACCGTGTTCCATTTAGTGATTATCCTACATTTTTCAGAAGGCCTTCTGATAACAGAGCCAAACAGCATTCCTCAAAGCGCCAATCTCGAAGATGTTCCCTTAAATAACTGTATCTTAAGTCACTAACTGTCACTGAAGGAGATAAAACAATGGTGATTCAGCCTATGGTCCACTGATGCTAGTTTTGCAATATTTATATGTTTACAGTTTTTTTACATACAAAAAATTGAACACACAATTCTGATAAATAGCAAGCAAGTGGACTTTTGGATGCAGCCAAAGACTCCTGACCTTCGTTTTCACTAAAATAGAAATTCTAAATCAACTGGGACTGAAATCTTGAATCAATGTCATGGGAATATTTAATACCATTTTATCTACAATTCTATCTATTGTTGGAAAACAGTCAATGTTTTCAGTACTGTTTCACTTAGTCTATTCTGTAATTTGCTGCTATTGGTGTCCCAAAAATGTTTGAAGAAATCACTGGAAACGCTCAGAGTTTGATGCAATAGAGTTTATTCATTGAGCAAAGAAGTAAACCCGAGCAGGCTCCAGAGGCCAGCTGAGTATTCTGCACTATAACACTGTCTTATATAGTTCCTCCATCTGGGCCCCACCTTTATTTTTAAACTCCTCCTCTGTTACCCTGGAAATAATGATGTAATATTATATGGTGCCACCCAGTTTTAATTTTTCTAATAGTGTCGTGGAAAATCCCCAGACTTCTCACTCGGCCAGGTGTCTTGGCAGATCCCCAATCTTCTCTTCCAGGTTTCTTGATGTCACGAAACTCTAGTTGCCAAGAAAAAACACTTCTGCTCAAAAAAGTGAATCTGTTTAAAGCTGCCACAGGATGAAATGCATATTATTACCATAACACAAAAAATGACCAAACCTGAAAAAAAGCAAAGTTGCCTGTCCAGACAACATTTTAGACAGGCATCAATGTCCTCTCAGAGTGAACAACTTCAACGTCATAATATCCATTTGTCCAATACCTACATGCAAAACGTTTGACGTTCCCGTCAGCTTCGGCTGTACTTTGTGTTTAGGTCTAATTATAGCTGATGTTCTAAACTGAGATGGTGACCATGGTAAATAGTGTATTACATAATAAAAGACGAATAGGAAAGGCAAAGCCTTTTGACTAATACAGAAAATGTTTGTGAATCATGTATTATTCAGACTGGACACATTTCAACATTTTTAATTTGATGAACAAACCTGTATAACAATAGAGCCGTTACTGCTGCTGTTGTTCCGGTAAGTGGTTTGCCTTATCTGAAGTGTTGAAAATGATGCAATAATATTAATATTACAGTTATGCTGTTTCCACAGAAGCATAGTTGTCCCTTTTGTTCCCCATAGATCAGCTGACCACTTAGCTGACATAACAGATTTTTCACAGCAGACATTTGTTGGCATGTCATGGGACATAAATGGGAAATTATTGGTATTTATTAAAAACTTTTCCATTCCACTTGGCTGCTTCAGTTTCAGGGTCCTGCTATTGTACATGCTGAATCACTCTCATGACTTACTGGGACACTTGATGGAAGCGAGCGGTACATTTTGTAAAAAGAAAAAAAAAAAGTTAAATGAAATCTTAAGTAAAGAGGTAAAAATGAAACACCAAAGTATGGTTTGAATTTTTGATGATCTGCACTTGCGCCGCATTGCTTCCCCCTCCAGTCTGCATGATGAAGTGTCCTTGGGCAAGACCAGCTGGAAACTTCTGGTTCTGTTTTAAAACTCAAAGCAGTCTCTCTCCTGACCAGCAGGGGGCGAGTCCTCTGGTTCTAAAAATAAGTCAGATTGTATAGAAGTCTATGAGAAAATGACTCTACTTCTCTCTTGATTTATTACCTCAGTAAACATTGTAAACATGAGTTTATGGTCTCAATCTCTAGCTTCAAGTCTTCTTCAATAGAGCATGATGTTCATTTAGTAAATTATGGTCCATTTAGAGCAGGGGTGGGCAAACTTTTTGGCTCGGGGGCCACATTGAGTTTTAAAATTTGACAGACGGGCCGGGCCAGTAGCAGATGAATGGAGTGTTTGTGTGAACTAATATAAATTACAAGTACAATTTAATTTCAGCGGGAACAGTGTTGTTGGTCACCCTTTTTAACCTTTTTAACCAGTTAATTAGTGTTACAAATTGTTTATGTGTCACAGACTGTTGTGTGCTGTTGTGTTTTTCTCTGTTAAAGAGCGTTAGTTGTGGGTTGTTAATTGTTGTGTTATAAAGTTATGACCATGACTCGGGTTCCCTCTCAATACATATAAGACAACTAGCGCTGACCGCTGTACAGTAGTTTGCCGTAGTTTGCCGTAGTTTGCCCATGCCTGATTTAGAGTCAAATAGACCATAAAGCGGAATATGCTTTAGGGCATGCTTACTGTGATTGACAGGTCGCTGCCACTACCAGAGACGTATACGGCGTCTCTACGTCCAAATATCGTCATTTCCGTTTACCGTTAGTAAAAAGTCAAGATGGAGACAGCTATAATCAAAGATGGTGATGGCGAAACTGCCGAACTCGAGGCTTCATAACGGCAGTCCACAAACCAATGGGTGACATCACGATGGCTTTGTCCACTTCACATATACGGGCAAGACACTACCCTGAATCTACCTTGATCCCAATGGCTGCGTCATCAGTGTGGCGGTGGCAACTTACATGGTAGCCCCTGCCATTAGTGAATGAATGTGTGTGAATGGTTTAATGATGATATGTCGTGTAAAGCGATGATGTTCATTTAGTAAATTATGGTCCATTTAGAGTCAAATAGACCATAAAGCAGGGTATGCTTCAGGAGGGGATTACTGTGATTGACAAGTCGCTGCTGCTACAAGAGAATTGTACGGCATCTCTACGTCACTCCTCCGCAATCCAAATATAGTAACTTCCGTTCATTGGTTGCAAAAAAAAGGGGAAGAGTTTTTAATGACAGTTACGGAGTTGATACAGTCAGATAAAACGTTACACTGCAGCGGCTCACATCAGGGCTGAGTACATGATTTAAATATTACATAGAGTCAATTAATTGTTGATATTACTAATCACATTACAGAAACAATGAAAGGACAATAACAACTAGCAGGAGACAGATACGTGTGATGGTAATTCCTACACCAATAATGTCAGCGTTATCTGATTAATTATGATAATGTTGTCAAACCAGGCGAACACACTCACTCACTCTTCTACCCCCCCCCCCCCCCCCCCCCTCTCTCTTTCTCGCTATCTCTATATGAATATAACTGATATGAAAGCCACTGTCCAAATTTATGGATTTACATAATAACTATCTCTTTATTTTTAATTATCCTGGCATTTGTGTTGCATCTCTTTACCATAGTACACACATTCTCTCTCTTTCTCTCTCACCCTTTCTCTCTCACATACACACACACGTATTCAAAAGCAAACATTGCTGTCAGAGGTGTGTGTATGTGTGTCAGGTCAGGCCTGGTGAATGCAGATCAAATAGTTCCGGCTAATTGGGAGCTTTAATTCAGTATCAGGCTGACTTATCCGACACATACACAAACACACACACGCGCTTAATGTTATTACTTGTCATTCAGAGTCTATTTAGTCTAGTCATTATTAGAGCCTAATACCCTTCATGATTAACAGTAAAAGCCCTTTTCTAGAACCCCCCCCCCCCCCACACACACACACACAAAGGTAATCCCCTCATTTCAATATGTGTGTGTTAAAGACAGGGAGTTAAGAGAACATGCCATTTTGTGTAATTATGCCTGTATTTGTGTGTTTGTGTGTGTGTGTGTGTGTGTGTGTCTTTGCACATCTCAATTTGTAAATATGTCAAATTAACACATTCTCACTCCCAACTTGACAAAAACGCTTGATAAGTGGTCTTGAGTTTAAAACTATGACACTCAAGACACCCCTCTAGCATCAGTTTTGGACCTGTCAGGGACAGTGTCAGTTTAAATTAGTCACATTAATAGTGTCTTTTCAAAATAAACTTCCTTCACAGGAAGTTTAGGTTCAGGAAACAAAACCACTTAGTTAGGGTCAAGGATGGTGGCGTCAACTTGACAGACTAATGAGTCACGTGATTACCAAGTGTCTAACGAGACATGCGATAAGTGAGTGACACAAGTTTTGTGACTGAAGTGACTAGCAACACTAACGACTTATGTGACTAGTAACACCAACGACTCTTGCGACTAGTAACACTAACTACTCACATAACTAGCAACACTAACTACTCACATGACTAGTAACACTAACTACTCACATGACTAGCAACACTAACTACTCACATGACTAGTAACACTAACTACTCACATGACTAGTAACACTAACTACTCACATGACTAGCAACACCAACTACTCACATGACTAGCAACACTAACTACTCACATGACTAGTAACACTAACTACTGACGTGACTAGCAACACTAACTACTCACATGACTAGCAATGCCAACGACTCTTTTGACTAGTAACACTAACTACTCACGTGACTAGTAACACTAACAACTCTTGTGACTAGTAACACTAACTACTGACGTGACTAGCAACACTAACTACTCACATGACTAGCAACGCCAACGACTCTTTTGACTAGTAACACTAACTACTCACGTGAATAGCAATACTAACAACTCTTGTGACTAGTAACACTAACTACTGACGTGACTAGTAACACTAACTACTCACGTGAATAGCAATACTAACAACTCTTGTGACTAGTAACACTAACTACTGATGTGACTTGTAACACTAACTACTCACGTGAATAGCAATACTAACAACTCTTGTGACTAGCAACACTAATGACTCTTTGATTAGGAAACAGTGTTGCTTTGGATTATGCAGAGTGACAGATATTTTCAACTCAACAGATGTCTCTGTTAGATATATATTTTTAAATATCATTTTTTGTTATTTGAGAACCCCAATCAAAACTCTGCTTTGGTGAATGCAGATTGTATCTTTCTACATTTGTTTTATGTTGATTATGATTTCCAGTCTTTCTGTATGGCTGGCTGGTAGATGTTTGGGTTTATGAATTAAATCAAAGAGCTGGTGTGTTAATTGCTAATGAGTACCAGCTTTGTGGGACCATTATGTTCAGCTGCTGCTGAACTAAGCTTAAGCCCGTCTGTCTTCTACTATACTTTCTGCTTCGAACTGCCAAGCACCTCCAGATTTTTAGTTTCTTCTAGACCAACCTGAACAACAAAACTTGACTGAGGTGTATGGTCTGGCAGCTCTGCTCTGCTTAAGCAAAATGTGACGACCTGTTATACTTGTAACTCTAGACGTCACTACTAGTCAGCAAGGAAATATGTTCCTTTGTGACTTCAGTGACTGACCCCCAAACAGCTCACTGGGAAGAAGCCTGATGAAAGTATATTTTAACATTTTGGTCGCCGAAAAATAAGATAAAATGAGATAATCCTTTATTCGTCCCGCAGTGGGTAAAAATGTATTATTCAGCGCTCTGTTGTACTTAGCTCCACCCTCTCGTGCAACTTGGGGCGACTCCTCTGGTTGCAAAATGGAGTCTGGTTGTATAGAATTCTATGAGAAAATGACTCTACTTCTCTCTTGATTTATTCCCTCAGTAAACATTGTAAACATGAGTTTATGGTCTCAATCTCTAGTTTCAAGTCTTCTTCAATACAGCATGAATTTCATTTTGTAAATGATGGTCCATTTAGAGTCAAATAGACCATAAACCAGAGTATGCTTTAGGGCGGAGCTACCTTGTGATTGAAAAGCCGCTACCAGAGCCGTATACGGCATCTCTATCATGGCGTCGCTCCCCCCGCAGTCTAAATATGGTCAATTCTGCTCAAACAACCAAGATGGCGACGGCCAAAAAGCCGAACTCGAGACTTCAAAATCGTTGTCCACAAACCAATGGGTGACGTCACGGTGACTACGTCCACTTCTTATGTACAGACTATGGTAAAACTATTTGAGAAACCAGCAGCTCCTCCCATTTTGCAACTCTATAATGAAGTGACATCTTTATGAACTTTGGCCCTTTTGAACCTTGACCTTTTATTGAAAATATCATTCGGGAAAAACACATTGAACAATGGTTAAAACATTAACAGTGTATGTAACTACATGGCTGTTTTTGTTTGTGTGTAGCTGCCATCGTGTACACGCTCATAATGAGCCTGAGTGTGTGTGAGTGTGTGTGTGTGTATATGTGTGTGACAGCAGAGCGGCTAAGCTTATGCTCTGGTATTCATTTGGGGGAGGGGGTTATCCCCCTAAGGTTGTCCTCACATGGCCGCTAATCTCAGCACCAACTCTCCTTTTAATTTAATTACAGCTAACTGTGTTAATATTTCATTAAAGTATTAGATAGACAAACGCGTGTTTTAATCAGACCGATGCTGCTGCAGCGGCGTTCGCTCAGCCCTTGGGTCGCCATCCGTCCGTCCCTCGCCGTCATCCGCTGTCTGCTCATCCGTTCGCTCTCCCGAGACCTCCTCATCCTTTTGTGTCCACTTCTGACAGAAGGTGGCGTGCTCACACACACACACAAAATAACACAGACACATACAAACATACGAAAAGAAACACACACTTACGCAACTGCACACAGGAAGAGTGTCAGCTAGATGGCCAGGAATAAATGTAAATGAGAAGTTTTCTGTGCAACCCCCCCCCCCCCCCCCCCCCGCGCGCTACACTTGTTCTTGTTCTCTCTCCACAGGCCGGGGCAGATGTCTCTTGTCAATGCGCACAAGCGTCAAACGACCAGCCTGTCATATTTTCATATTTAACTATTCATCTCATTCTAATTTATGGAGTTTATGAACACACACACCGACACACCGACACACACACACAGAGACATCGTCAAATATTTAACATTAGGCATTAAAGGCTTCTTGCAGGACACTTGAAGTATTTGCATGCCATTGTGACCTTAAGTGTAGCATCCATTACCTACAAGTCAGGTGACTCTACTCAAACTGAACTCTCTTTAACTGTCATCACACTTTATATAACAAAATCTGATTCTTAGTTTAGTCTCACTTTTATTATTATTTCTATCATTGATATTATTTTCATTACTTTAGTTCCATTTTGTTTTCTCGGACTTGTTCAAACAGGCCACACATCATTATAGGGCTGCACAATGAACCCAATATCAAACGCAATGATTTTGGCTTCGCACAATTAAATGAGCATGACCGACTGTTGATGTTTAAAACGTTCCGCTTATGGAAAAAATGAAAATGTACTGAATTCAGGTGAAGAAGAACTATCTAATTGAAGATTTTATTTTGACACAAAGATGTGTATAGTAGCAGGAATGTGGCACCATTTATTTAAATGTGAAAGTTCAATTCAAATATTTTCTCCTCAAAAATTTATGAATAATCGTGATCTCAGTATTGATCAAAATAATCGCAATTATTATTTTGACCATAATCATGCAGCCCTACATTATTATAGAGGGTCAAAGTCCCCCCTTTTCCAGTGGACCAACCATGGGACCTTATTCTGGAATAGATACGATAGTCAACGGTGAGAGACAAATCATTTTTTGATCCCGTTTGAATTGTGCCATGAATAACACATGATGTTTGTCAATTTAAAAGATACATTTGAAAGTTACCTTTCCTCCACTTCCCTAATCTGCTCGGTCTAGCCTTCCACCGGCCACCTTCTCTCCTGCATCAGCCCCTCACCCACCTGCTTCCCATTCCCTCTGATTAGATCCAGTTCTACAAATATCAGCAGGTTCTTAAACTTAACTAATGACACTCCTCACGCCTAAACCTAACTAACCCAACCAATGAAGGCAACATGAGGCAGAGTGGTGGGTCACGCCTTAAACAGTAGGAAGACAAATATCACTGATCAGGTCAGATGATGTCATTCTACATAATAATGAGCCATGTGCCATGTGCGTTTGTTGCAGGGACACCTTGTATTTTCAGAAGAATGGCCGTTTTATTTCCGGGCTAACTGGCCTCCGGACAAAAGGGCTTTCAGTCCAATTGGACATTTTTTCGGACTTTCCCCCCGAAATCACACATTGCTACCTTTACTTCACACTATTTTGGTTGTCTTTGCTTGTCGTGGCTTTGGTAAAGGCTTTAACAATGGATACGCAACAGGCTTTGTGCATCTTGTGGTCATCAAGATGGCCCCTGATTTTAAGCATGACAGTAATTTGTCTTCCAGAACAGGAGCGATCCAGGACTTTAGGTCTCACTCCCTCAGATGTCTTTGCTTAGATTTTCCTCACTTTGTGATTGTACAGGCTTTATCCAGCGGTGGTACCATAGAGCGTGCAGGTGGATGTGGCAAAAAGCAAGGCTACAGCGATTGTTGTGTTTACTTACTATCTGTAAAAAAAAAAAAAACACGTAATAGAAATAGAACTTGCCCAACCAGCTCAAAAATGCATTATTTTCTTCCAAGATGATAAAAAGTAGCCCAATCAATCTCTCTCTCACACACACACACACACACACACACACACACACACACACACACACACACACACACACACATACACACACACACACACACACACACACACACACACACACACACACCTATATTAAAATGTGTGTGTCAGTAGTAATATTTGAAGCTTTGATACACAGATGGTGGTGCTGTCTACACCTGCCCTCTGCTGGGACATGAGTGTGTGTGTGTGTGTGTGTGTGTGTGTTTTTGTGTGTGTCGTTCTCCAACACTTGAAAGAGACTTGTCAGCATTCCTCTCTGAACTACCTCAGTCGTTTATTAATCTCTCTCTTTCATTCTGTCATCCCTCGCTCTCGCACTCTATCCTCCTCTCCGTCCCCTTAATTCTGGCTCGATCCTTTTTTTTTTTTACCATATTCCTCTCTCTCACTCTAATCTATAAATCTCTACAAACAAATACTTATTGTTCAGAAAAACGTTACCTGCTCCTAGAAACCACTAATGCAACCTCTGTGTTGCCTGATAATGACGTCGGAGGGATACATCACCTCAGTGATTTGTTTGCTAAAAATGTCATATCAATGTCATAACTTCTTACATATCTTTCAACTTGAACTCTCACCACTACTACTAAGTTCTGCTAGCTAGCTTCACCTTCACAACAGTCACGCTAGCCCACTGACCAATCACACCGCACGTTAAAGCTGAGCCGCACGTTAATGCTGACGTACTTGTAGGCTACCGAGAATGCCATGTCACGTCAAAGAATACGCCCACCATGTCAAACTAAAGATCTGATTGGTTGAACACTATGACAATCAACAATATCGTCCCCATTCACTTAAACTGCAAAGGGATTCAGTTGTGAGTCTGCAGGCCTCGGGCCTCTCTTCTTACCTAGAGACACAGAGGTGAGATCTGATTGGATAAAAGCTCTACTTAAAACAAGCTGCACTGGAAGCAGAGCCACTGAGGAAGACAGTAGCTGTGCAATGAGAAAATAAGATAATGGGAAAATAAATTATAATACATGTAGTTTATTTGTGAACATTTTTTTAATTATGAAATAGCTATAATTTTGTGATTCTGTTTAGGCCAGCAGAGAAGGCTTTGCTGGCCCTGACGGCCCACCACTGAGTTCATCCTAGTATTGTTCCTTGTGTGGATCAGCCATGATGTCTTCACAAGTAAAAATGTCCTCACAGAAAAAGTTTTGCGACGGGTTGGTCCACACAAGCACTGTAAAACAAACCACACACACACACACACACACACGTAGATGTGTGCACAAACACATACAAGTCATTGCCAAGAGGAAATCAATAGGTGGTGTGATGTTGATTTCTTCATGTGACTGAAATATGTTTTCTTTGGCTGTGAGAATCACAACTGAGAAGTTAACATATGTTACTTTCCAAGTGAATGTGTGGAGAGAGAGAAAGGGGGAGAGGCTTAAATGCAGACAGTGAGAATCAGGTTTAGGGAAATGTGAGATTATTCACTTTGTACAAGAACATCAGCTCCTGAACATTAGAACTATTGAATTATACTAAGAATTATTGATGATTTCACTGAGACATTGAATTCAATTATTAAAGCTTTTACTATCACTGCTACTCTGCTTTTGCTGCTGATACTGATACTCCTTATGCTACTGTTACGACAAGGTCTAATGCCACTGCTATGACTACTGCTACTGCTGATATAATGATACTATCATACTTTTGTCAATGTCGTATAATTGTAAAAGTGTGTTCAGACTGAGTTTGAATTTCCGCCTTGCATATTCTTGCAAAGTTGTGGTGCGTGTCTATGTTTTGTCTGTCCAATGTTCCCTCAGATCAGTGCCTCCACCAGTGTCATGTCACTGTTCTGACGGTCCAATGTTCTAAACCTCAATCGTCTGAAATATGTCCCATTGGACAAAATCTCATTTATCCCAAAAACTAACGGCCATTGTTCCGAAGGCCCATCGCTCAAACCTGACCTGACACCAGACCTTCCCGGTCTCAATACTTTTGAGAAGCTAGCTAGCGTGATCTCATCCACAGCTACGAAGAGTATTACTGCTACACTACCATAGCCACATACTTACATTACATCATTTATTTTATTGCTCGTGGATGTGCTTATATACGTAGACTGTATATAAGAAGTGGACGTAGTTCTTGGATTACAACAGTAGCCGTGTTATTTTTTTTGCAACCAATAAGTAAGTTACCATATTTGGAATGCAGAGGAGTGATGTAGAGACGCTGTATACGTCTCTGGTAGCGTCTGCGACCTGTCAATCACAGTAAGCCCGCCCTAAAGCATACCCTGCTTTATGGTGTTTGACTCTAAATGGACCATCATTTACTAAATGAACATCATGCTGTATTGAAGAAGACTTGAAACTAGAGATTGAGACCATAAACTCATGTTTACAATGTTTACTGAGGTAATAAATCAAGAGAGAAGTAGAGTCATTTTCTCATAGACTTCAATACAATTGGACTTATTTTTGCAACCGGAGCAGTCGCCCCCTAAAGGTCAGTAGAGAGAATGCAAGTTTTACGTTTTAAGACAGAACCGCTTCATTAAACAGAACCGGAGGTTGTCGCCTGGGTATTACATCCAACTTCAGTCATTTTCTCTGTAAAATACAAACGTATTCAGCAGTGTTACTCCAGTTCCTTGGCCGTTACGGTTACAGCTTGAGGTAATAGCCGGTGATAACTACGGACTGCTTACTGCAGCTGAAGTAATTAACCTTCAAACTATTAGTAGTGTTCAAACACGCAGCCCGACACTAATGCAGCACGCTCTGTTTAAAAAGCAGCCAGGGTAATTGGATTTTTGGAACAAGATTGGTCATTCAGTGTGTGTGTGTGTGTGTGACCGAGAGCGAGCAGGTAATTTATGTTTATGCTATGTGTGTTGATACATGGTAGAGAAATGCCAGATCCATATAAGAGGCTCCTGTTTATAATGTGTGAGGAAAAAGTGGAAAAAAAAAGTGTTAACGGAGTTTAATAAGTGTGTGTTGTGAGAGTGTGTTTGAGAGAGAGAGAGAGAGAGAGAGCCTGACATCAGTTGGCTGGCTTTCAGCAACCAATTTTATACACACACACACACACACACACACAAAAAAAACGCAGGAAATTAACATTCCCACACAAACGCCCCCGCCATCTCCACCACGAACCTGCACCTGTTGAATGGTTGGCAGAGTGTATGTGTGTGTGTGTGCGTGTGTGTTCCAGACACATACAAGGGTATTCTGCCCATAGGCTCCAGACTAACTTTTTCCACTGGTAACACTGGTGCTACCTACTTTCACAGTTGGTCACATCCCTTTTTGGTATTAATCAGTAGTGGAAAGTCACTAAGTACATTTACTCAAAAACTCAGCTTGAGTACAATTTTGATGCTGATTTGTACTCCACTACATTTGAGAGGGAAATATTGTAATTTTTACTTACATTTACTAAGAATGAATTTATGAAATAGAATGTATTGTTCTATTATATATTAAACCACCCAGCAGTATTAGATTACATTAAATTAACTCTATTGCAGCCAGCCACAACATTCAAATGCATCTTACATGTTGCTGCATCAATAATAATGATTTAATATTATAATATATAATGCTATCACAATTAAAGAGCCTTTTTGTGTGCATAGTGAGTACTTTTTACATGTATACTTTATGTTCATTTTCTTGATTAAATACTTTAAGTAAGATTTTGAATGCAGGACTTTTAACTTCGAACATTCTTTTTTTAAATCGTGGTAATAGTACTTTTAATCAAAGTTACTGTGAGGAACTTTAAACTGGTTCTGAAGGCTTCAATTAAATACTGATGCCTCTGTATGACATTCATAAGTTCACAAGACAGTCAGCAAGAAGATTGGCTATATTATTCTTAATGCTTGTCGTCGGTGCCACCGGGCCGGACTCCTTCTGATGAAATCATGAACGTTCAACAGAAAGTCCAGCGCCAGCGACCAATCCACCGTAGACAGAAAAAAAGAAGAACCAGATCCGGCCTCGCTGCCCCGTTCTAACTGCAGCCAGTAGGCCTACTCCGACGGGTGGTGGAGAGCCCAGCAGCAGAGTCTCCTGGAGCATAGCTTTGCCTCTCTGCTCCGCCGGTCCCCCGCTGGGAGCCAACGCCAAAACCACGCTGCTGGAAGCCCCGGACGTAGTGCTGGGCCTGCTGGTGGGAAGAGCGGCACGGGAGAACCAGAACCAGGACCAATTGTCAGATCTTGCTGCAGGAAAATGAGAGGTTTTCTAAAGGGACTCTGGTGCTCATAAACACCACTTTTGTCTACAAGGGCCGCTAAAAGACACAAAATGAAAGTTCCTTGTCGCAGCTTTAAGTAAAAGATCTTACCCGCCTCCTCCTCTTTCTCCTCTGGTTGCTTTTTAAAATAATCAGCTATTGACCGCTTCATTTGTGGAACACTGTAACAGCTGAATCGATCGAAGTTTTCCGTCGCTACTCACTTGCATGAATGAGTGAAATGTTAACTTGCACACTCACAAGACAATGATCGCACATACAGTCTAAAGCTCTGCATATTCTAAGATATCAGCACCCACCACTTTACACATCCGAGCACATTACCATTGAGTATCTTACTCTGGTTGTGTTCGCAGCATTTCGTATCAAGCTCTTGTCAGTGTGGATGCTTGTTAGTGCCGATGCTCATCAGTGTTAATTGACATGGGTCTATTAATAAATGGCTGTTGGAAGGGTGGTTGAGGAGGACGCTCTGTGAGATTGACAGGTAGAGGATGTTATGGCGTTGGGTTTGACGTGACTACAAGTATTTTACATCCCCGACGAGTGTCAAGAAGCTCCTTCACACTCTTGCACTGACAGCAGTAATGACCTGGAGTAGATAACATTCTTTGCTTATCACTTGCCTGTTTTTTTTCTCTGTCTACGACATGTTTGATCTCGCTTTTGGCAATGAAGCTGTCATTCATTCTGATGTTATTTCTGAATCGAGTTTTTCACAGTGCGCTCTCCACCGGCAAGCTCGTGTGCGTCTGTGTGCCGTTAAAGGCTAGAGGAGACCGTGGTGCGGAATGACAATGCCGCCAACATTTGCATTTTTTTCTGTGTTTTTGTGCCAGATTCACATGCGAGCGTATGGCAGTGCGCGCGAGCGTGCGCGTCTGTGTTTAATGTGCGCGACAGCAGGTCTGAGGGTCGTAAAGCACCAATAAACCCAAACCTGAAATCATGCAGGAGGCGCCACGCTGGGACTGAGAGACGCGGGGGACACTAAAGCAGAAGGAGAGTTTGAACATCATCAACACTGGGACGACATCAGCTCGGTTATTACACACAGCCAAAGTGTCCCACGGTCTGTGACACCCTTGTGCGTCCAAATACTTTTTGTCCATGTTCTGTTTTCCTAAACCACATGTGGCTTTTCACTGACAAACTCACATTGTGTATATATATCTATATATATCAGTATTTTGTTTGTTCAGTTGTACCATGGATACATTTCTATGGCAAATACTTAGTAGTTACTTTTAGTGCCACAGAGTATATTTAACTCTTTTGCTCATTAGTTCATAGTACTATGTTTATTACATATTTTAATTGATTTTGTTGAAATCAAACTCTATTTTTGATAAGGAAGACTATGCATCTTTGTGTTGATTACATACAGGTGCTCTTCGGATCCTTAAGGTGTACTGTGCTTATTTAATCTTGTGAAGGACTAATTGCACGGGCGGAATATGGTCTCAAAAAAGTATAAAATGCAAGTCTTCTTTAAAAAATAATCCAAGGCACAGTGTAATATTTGTGCAAAATTCAAATGCCTTTATTCTACATGACAAAATGTATTTTAAATGGCCGACGCAGGTCTTCATCAGGGTCATTGCCAGCAGACTATTTATGGTTCCGCACTAGCCATTGAATTCAATTATATTCAGTTATTACCTCTCCAAATTAGTCCACATTGTTAGTGGCGGAGTCCGCCATTCCTTTGCCGGATTCAAACTGCGCGCTTGAGAGTATACAGAGAACGATGCACATATATATCAGCTTCACAGTGTTATGCTCACTCTCTTTACACAGTATTAAGTCACCTCTAATGCACTTGCTGCTGTCTTCGCACAACACGACATGTTTGCCGCGGTGTTTAGCCCACACCGCGACAGTTCCTCAGATGGCGGTTGATCGTGGCGTGATGGAAAAACAACCGGTTTGGCTGGAAACAGCTACACCACATGCTCTCCTGACGACGTAGCTACTCAAGGATTGTTTGCTGCAAACTGCACGCTTTGTTACCATGGCAGCCATGAGCATTGCCACATAAACCAGGACTTAAATCTTTAGGACGCTTTTACACTTTTCTTCCGCAGCTATTGTCTCACTTGCCACTTGGTGCTACGCAGTGAGTTTGTTAGAGCTTTTATGCTGAAAACGCTGAGATCTGAACCAGACAAGGACCCAGAAAACCAAAACAATGCGCTAAAAGCGACTAAAAAGGCTCTGTAGAGCTGCACAGTCTGTAATAATTCAAGAAGGACCACTTTCAGGTCACACGTCATTTCATTTAACGACAATTAATGCATGAATGCACAAGTACCTCAACTGTTTCTGTCGCCTTATCAAAGGAATGAGGAAAGGTGTGCACGTTTGTGTTTTGTTGGTGGAGTCACACGTGCACATACATACGCAGACGGTCGCACCTGTTCTAGCGAAAACCCTGGCAGAGTTTTGTTGTGCCTGTTCGTCTGCTTGCCAATTTGTAGCGTTCCCCCGTCCGTCTCCGCTAATAGACTCTGTGACGGAGCCAGAGGTTCAGCGCGTCTTAAATCACTCCGCCGGTCCAACTCTGACAGTGTGTTCTGTGATGTTTAATTAGGAATAATGGTTTCTAATATTCCACCAATTAGGGCCTGTCTCCCGCTCAGCCGGGGGAGTTGTGTTAAGTGAAAAAGAGGCAGGGAAAAGAAAAAAGGCAGAAAACTAGAATAAAATGACTGTATAGGTAATGCCAGTTTGGTGCCCCTGGGGTTTTTATTTCAGTAAAAAAACTGGCACTGCTTACGGATATCTGACTAATGATTAATTTAAGCTCTCCTCTGTGGAAATTGCTAATTAAAATGAGGCTGAAAGTCCAACCGTTCAAACCAGCAAAATATGTTTAAAAGGAGGAAATTTAAAAAGGGGCTGCTGGTAGGTACCTGTATGTATGTGTGTGTGTGTGTGTGTGTGTGTGTAGGTGCTGCTTAAGGTAGCGATGCACAAAGACTGGTCGGCGAACTACATTATGTTAAACCGTTCTGCAGCCAAGAGAACCTGCTGTGTTATGGTGCCAAAGCCTGAGTGGGTCTAATGTAACGTCTGCTGAATAAAGCATGGAGGCTTCTCAGCCAGGTCACTCTTCAACTGATATAAAGGATCAAGGATTCGATTCGTCCAAAATGTCCAAATGTGCTCAG
Organism: Anarhichas minor; assembly: GCF_050575085.1. Classification (NCBI taxonomy): domain Eukaryota; kingdom Metazoa; phylum Chordata; class Actinopteri; order Perciformes; family Anarhichadidae; genus Anarhichas; species Anarhichas minor. The sequence goes on along the minus strand of NW_027466519.1, from coordinate 6,892,609 downwards.
TTTCTGTTTTTGGTTTGCTCAGATTACAAACATTTTAAATACTTGCATCGAAAAGCACAAATGAGAAATTTCACAAATAACTGGCGTTCAAATTACAGTGGGGACGTTTCTGGGAACCCAGGACATTTTTTGGGGAGAGATCTCATTTGTTTGTAAAGTTAGGACATTTAAGAAAGAGAACATATTTGGAAAGTGAGGACGTTTGGGATAGAAGACATTTTTGGTTGGTGAGGACATGTTTCGGGGAGAGACAACATTTTAGGAATGTAAGAACACTTGGAAAGAGGACATTCTTTGTAAAGTGTGAATATTTTTGGGGAGGGACAACACTTTGGTGAAGTGAGGGCATTTTTGAAAGGGGACATTTTCTTGAAGTCGTGACAATTTCTGAAAGTGTGGACATTTTTGCGGAGCGAGAACCTTTACTTAAATTCAGGACATTTTTGGGGAGTGACACTTTGTCATGACTTCAAGAAAATGTCTTTCAATAACCTCCCCAATATCTAAACAAAACCCCCAAAAATGTCTTCACTCATAAGGTGCAAACCTGAAACTGGTCCAAACAAACATAGAAATGCCATAGCACAAAAACTCATAGATATAGCCTACACACACAGACTCACACACACACACACACGCACACACACACACACACACACACACGCACACACACACACACACACACACACAAAGAGTGTTTCGAAGCTTGATAATCAACGAAAAAAGGCTTAAAAAACACAAATCAACACACCGCATATATAGAGTAGGCCTTTGTGATTGTAGCTGTATTTTTTTAGGTCCAGGTCAGACACAGTGTGTGTGTGTGTGTGAGAGTGTGTGTGTCTGTAGCTGTGTGTGTGCGTGTGTGTGTTTGTGACCTACTTTCACTGAGCGGACATTCTAAAACACAACATCCTCTTTCTCTCTCAGTGGGCTGATAAATCCGTTCGAGGTGATTCTTTCTTTCATTCCTTTTTTATTTGTTTGTTCCTATGTTGTTGCTTTAGACAGCAGTGGATGTGGTGTGTGTGTGTGTGTGTGTGTGTGCGTGCGTGTTTGCTTGGTCCTATTTATGGGACAAAAGCCTTCAGTGACCCAATAAGGGGAACAGAAATCGGAGCGTTTCATTGTGAAACAGCTCTGCTGCTTTTATCAACAAACCCTCTCAAACAAACTGTTTAAAAGAAGAACAATAAAAGACCAGAAACAGCCCTGACACCAATTTTCTGTAAATTACTCACATACATTTTACTTTCATCTGATGTATGAAAGGTAAACGTATAATATAAGTATAAGGTATTTTATACTGAAATAGCATTCAAGTATGAGTAAAGATGCAACGATGACACATTTCAACAGTTTTCCTCTTTTCTGCAGCTCTCTTAGTTTTCATTCTTAAACATTTTGAAATGTAACTTCTTTTTTCTTGTATCTCTTTTTTTCTAAACAAATATAAAAGTATAATTGCAATTATATGACCCATAAAAACTCCCTCTGAACAGAGCTAGTTCTGGACGTGGTCTTAGCCTTCCATCAAACATTTAAACACCACTGAAATCAATCATATCTTAAAGGGTCAGTACATCGAAAACTCTTCCTCTGATTCTGTTTTGATTTTGTTATTTATTTACATTTTTGTGACACTCACAACATTGAAAATGTGCATTGAAATTTGTCATTACAATATGTCCCTAAACAATGTTCTGTGGATATTCCAGACCTTACCGATGACGGTTAATATTGTACTTTGTGTATTGCAGAATCAGCGAACATGAACACCTTGTTTGCTGGCTTGCCCAAATTTACCATCAATGCCCTCAGTGTTGTCACCCCTCAAAAATGTCCTGACTTTAAGTAAAACGTCTTATTCCAAAATGTTGTCCCTCCGCAGAAATGTCCACACTTTCAGAAATTGTCATGACTTCAAGAAGTCTGTTTGGACCAGTTTCAGGTTGTACCTTGTGAGTGAAGACACTTTTATTTGTTTTGTTTAGATATTGGGGACATTTTTGGAAAGCTGGGACATTTTTAGGGAGTGGTGACATTTCAGGGTAAGTTGAGAACATTTTGCAAAGAGGACATGTTTGGAAAGTGAGGACGTATTTGGGTTGTGGCACCATTTTGGAAAATTTAGCGCATTCTGAACAATTTGTTGAAAATAAGGACATTTTAGATATTTGTGAAAAAACAAAGAGTTTTTTGGAAAGTTGGGACAGGCGAACAAAAAATAACCCGTGTGGTCCTTCTCGTAGGGAATGGTTGAGATTATTGGGAATGTTCCTGTTGGATGATTCTTGCTTGCGTCTTGTGAGTGGGGACATTTTAGTTTTTTGGAGATTGGGGACACACAACAGGTGTATAATGTCCTTTGTCTTTGTCAAGTCTGGCAAGAAACCTGATGATGTCATAGTGATGTCATTAGGGTCCGTACGGCCTGGGCTTGAGAGCAGCTTTAACAAAAAGCTTGTGCTAATCTAATGAAAGACAATATCAGGTTGCACTATGGGAATCGTAGGTTCCAGTGTTTTTGGGTCTCGACTCATTGATTTGATACCGTCTTTCTCTTAATCTGTCTCACAGCTTGCCCATATGACAAATACAGTTGAAGTGTGAGCATGTCTCCGTCTGCACTTCAGTCAGCATCATGTCAGAAAAATGATGGTCAAATGACAAAAATATGACAAAAACACAAAAGCAAATCTACCTCTAGAAAAACTACACAGCGACAGGAAATAGCTGCCGTTTCCAGGGAGCGCTTGATTAATGTTTTTTTTGGCGATTTTATTTTATTTTTTTAACTTTACCACGCCTAATAAAAGGTTCACAAACCATCTGTTTCTGTTTCCCCCTGATGCCTTGCCCAAAGGTCCCCCCATCCTGGGACTGGCACCACGCCCAAACACATCCATCCATCCATCTCTCTCCCCCCCGACCCACTCCCTTTCTTTTCTTACTTCCAGCTCCCCTCATCTCCCTCTCGCTCCTCAGTGCTTTTCTTCTTCCTCGCCCACTTCTGTCTTCTTCCTCCCTTGTTTTTATTTCCTTTCTTTTCCGTCTCTTTCCTTTTTTTCTCATCTCTTCTGTCTCTGCACTCATTCCCTTTTTTCTGTTGTCCATTTTCCTTCTTCCAGCCCCTTCCCTCCTTTCTTCCTTCCTCTTCTGTCCCCGTCTGTGTTCTTCCTCTTGTCCCTTTCTTTTTCTTCCCACTTTCTCTTCTTTCCATTTTTTCCAACTTCAACTTCTTTCCTCTCCTCTAGTCTCCCTTCTCCTCGCCTCCTCCACCCTTTCCTCTTCTTTCTTCTCTCTTCATCCTCTTCCTTCCGTCCTCCTCTCATCCTTCTTTCTCCTCACCTAGTATCTTTTGCTCATCCTTCATCCCTCATTCCTATCCCCCCCCTCTCTCTCTTCCTTCACCTGGCCCCCTCTTCTGGATTTCTTTCCTACTGATTTAAACCTCTCTTGCCCGTTATGCATATTCATACACCTGAAAACATTTCCATCCAATAGTGTTTAATCTCTCCCTGTATTAGTATGTGTGTGTGTGTGAAGGGTTAAGATGAGAAAACACACACACACACACACACACACCTCCTCCTCCTCCCAAACATCTAGCAGCTGGCCGACAGATGGGGCCCGCAGCCAAAAAAGCAGCAGAGGCAGCGCCACAAAAATAAAAATTTACAAGACGCCAGTGGAATTTATTTAAGGGCACGAGGGGGGGGGGAGGCTGCACCTCCTCCTTCTCCTCCTCTTTTCACCTCCCTCCATCACCGCCTGTCTCCCTCAGTGCCCAAAATATGTTAATGCACATGATTCTTCGGTCTAATCAAAACCTATACCTTCATCTGCACACCTCCTCTTCACTCACTTCAGTTTGCACTTTTTTGAAATGTGTTTTATCGTTGTTCGCTTTTGTCTTTCCTCCAGGTCCTTTATGAGAGATGCACCTCTTCAGTCCCCTAAAATATACTCAGATGAAACTTTGTGTGACAGCCTCACTAGAATTAACAAGACAAGAGGACAAAACTCAAGTCAATTTGACTAAAAGGACGGACATACATTCTGTTATTTTGTCAGCCGATTGATATCACTGAGAACAGGCCGAGTAGCAGAAAGACTTCTCCGTATAGATGCAGACAGCATCTGCTGCAGGACTGTTGTATTATGTAGGTTTACCTGATAAACTGGTAACTGAGTGTTGAATGTAAACAGAGAGGAGGTTAAAGGACAAAGCAGTGAAGTGAAATCTGGTGTAAGACTATATTCCAAATGTGTCTATTCTAAAGTGCTGGCGTTAGTTTCTGTTGATTTATTTGTTAGTTGTTGCTTTTCACTTCTTTTTTTGCTATTTCCCCTTCAGCCTTTCTTTTTGTTTCTTTTTAAAAGACTGCCAGCTTTTTGAAAAGTACCTGCTGGTCTCAGGTTATTTCACAGCTTCTGTTATCATACAACTATTTTAAATGATGTAATTACACTCTTTTTTCCTTGTTCTTGTTTTTAAAGAGTTTGCTGTCATTTGTTTTCACTGTCTTTTGATCGCCTGTTGCTCATTCCTCCCTCTCCTCTTGTGTCATTCCTGTGTTGCTGTTTGCTAAATGCTCTTTTAGTTAGGGTCAAGTCTTTTTATGTTCATAAGACTAATATTTAACTTAAAACTGGTTATGAAACAGTCTCAATGTTTTACTGATGCCTCTCTATGACCTACATCAGTAAATCAGACCATCAGAGAGAAGATTGTCTATTTCTATATAGTTATTCTTAATGCTCGTCATCAGGTCCAATGAAATCAGACAAATCGGTTTACGGCATCCAGGCTCACCAGAAACTCCTCAAGCTCGGACTCCAGCGGGGCCTTCAGCAGAGACCAGTCCACCAATCAGAGAGACTCCAGATCGGGCTTCATTGCAGCCTTTGACCTGCAGTCGGAGCTCCGACGGGAGGCTAAGAGCTCTGCATCCGGCAGCAGTGTCTCCTCCTGCGACCAGGAGCAGAGCTTCACCTTACTGCTCCGCCAGTCAACACGACATTATGCTGCTGGAGGCAAGGGACGCAAGGGAGAACCAGAACCTGGCCCTGCTGCAGTGATGAGGGCTATTTTTCATCATGTTT